>NC_056746.1:1105106016-1105231016 GCF_019279795.1 Protopterus annectens
ATATTATTACCATAGGGGATAATGATACTAAGGTCCTGTTTTCTTTTAGTAGTTTGTTGGTTCTTTCTCACCAAATTATTTGAAAAATAGGGTCTAGCCTGCGTATTCCTTTGTGCAAGTACTTGTTTACAAATGGCATCAATATTATTACTTTCATAGCCTCTAGATATAAAGTCAGATCTTAATCTTGACAATTCCTTAGTTAATGTATTATCATTGCAACAAAGCCTAGATAATCTAAAGGCTTGCCCTTTGATTATATTGTTAAACACAGTCGGATTATGCATACTGCTGCGATGTAGATAGTTAGGACAATAACAAGGTTTCCTGTACACATTAGTAACAATAGTACCTCGGACCATACTGATATTAACATCTAAGTAATTAATGGAAGTATCTGAACTCTCCATTGTAAACTTCAAAAAATCACTCGTCATATTTATTTGTGTTAAAAAGGCTTCTAAATCTATGGCACTGCCCTGCCAGAGTAGAAAAAGATCATCCACGAAACGTCGATGGAACAATATCTTCTGATGATTTAACAAATATTGTTTTTCCCATGCTACCATTATTAGGTTTGCATAGGCGTTTGCGCAGCTTGTTCCCATTGCTACGCCCCTTTTTTGTCGGTATAGCTTGTCCTGATATAAGAACAGGTTATTCTCTAAAACCAATTCCAATAAGAGACATAAAAAGTCTGCTTTTAAAGTGTCCATCCCACCATCTGTTTCTAGCAGCCCTTTCAATATGAACAAACCTTTGTCATTAGGAATACTTGTAAATAACGATTCTACGTCTAAGGTTACCAAGAGCAAGTCCAGGGGCTTACCATAAGCCTGTACAAATGTGTAAAGGTCGTGTAAAAAATGTGCTGTATCTACCAAAATGTGCTCATATGCCGATATTTGCTGTTTCAACTGTTGATCCAAATAAATGGACATACCCTCCGTTGCCCAACCTGCACCAGCAACTATAGGTCTAAATTTAGGAAGTGTTGGATGTTTATGAATTTTAGGTAGACCGTGTAGCTGTGGAATGATCAGGAACTCAACAGTAAAATAATCATACAGATCCTTAGTTATAACTTGCAAATTCAAACATTCAACAAGCGCTCTATCTATATTGTCTAAAACACCATAAACCTCATCAAATGCAAGTTCCTCATAAGCTTCAGTATTTAACATCTCTCGCATTGTATCTATATAATAGGAGGAATCCATAATCACAGTTGGCCCTCCTTTGTCTGCTGGCCTTATTGCTATACTCTGATTGTTCTTCAATTTAGTAATAGCCTGCATCTCCAGCATATTTACATTAGACTCTAGCAATCTTGTATTAAAGCTACAATCTTTATATACTTCATTTTCAACTGCTTTGATAAACAAGTCAATATTCACAGGTAATGTGGGCAAAAAATCACTTTTCTTTCTTAAAACAGGTACCACATTATCATTGGAACCTAGAGATAATTTTAAAGCTAGCCTTCTGGCAAACAATCGAATAGATATTATGCAATCACTTATATCAATGTTAGTAGTAGGTATAAAGCCCAAACCTTTACTCAAAATATCCTTTTGTGCATCTGTGAGTGTATAGGAAGAAATGTTCCACACTAAGTCTTTGGTGTCCACATTTTTTTGATGGTCTGCAATTGCTGCGGCGCTTCCTTGCGCTTCTGTCCCCTTATGACATCTATTTCTACTGAACTCTTGCGCCCTGTTCGTATGGGAAAAGGAAAAGCCGATGGAAGATGTTCTTCGGGCAAAATTTTTCTCCTCACATCCCCATTTCCTCTCAAAGTATTGTTGTCACTAGCCGGTACCTCCAAGAGAGTAGACTGTATGGGGTTACTTGCTTCAGATGGAAAAGGCGTATCAGTACCTATTGCTCCTCGACTGACACCACAACTAGTGTCAACGCGTTTTGCTTCAAATAGCTGTCTTTCAGAAGTATCTCCCTTCTTCGTTTGATCTTGGCGTGTTTCTGCACAAACCTGATCTTTCCCTCGTTGTCCTCCTTGTAACCGTTGCGCATAGGTTGTCGAATTGCGTCTCGCATTAACGGCGTCATCCCTTGGCCACATGAATACTTGCTGTTTTGAAAAATCATTAAGATCTCTCGCTATTTTCTTTTTCTTATAATCAAGTAACTTTGCTTCATAGCGGTTCACCCTTTCTACTGTTTCCTGCATGTAGATCTCAGTTGGGCCATCACCATTTATTTCAAACAGTTCATTTTGCTGCCGCATAATCCCCGCTCGTAAAGTATTCTCTATCGGTTGAAAGAACTCAACCAATAGATTCATATAAGCCTTGCTAGTATTTAAGTTGATTTTCTGCCATTCAATTAGCAGGTCTGTATAAGTAGTACCATAGGTGGGCATATTTAAAACCCTCAAACCCCTCGGTACTATGTTCAATTTTAGACATGCTTCCAAATGGAAGCGCTGACATTGCAAGCGCTTAAATTTATAAATGTCATTCTCAAGATTTCTCTTGAGTAACAAAATGTCATGTTTGTTAGCATTTAGCCCTTCTTGCACATTATCAAGGTTGCTCACATCCATATTCAGCAGGGGGTTAGTTGTAACTGATAAAAGACCACATAGTCTCGTATTAACATTAGAACTCGTTGCATTCATGTCCATAACGGTTCCTGCTGCTGCCGCTGCCAAAGCCTCCATAGGAAATGTATACACACACGCAATACCCAAGAAATTTTTGTCAAAAAAACCCTTCAGCTACAGCAAGCAGAAATAATAGTTCATCCAACTGGAAAATCAAATTCTTCTATGTCGATTAATCCACAAATAGATCGAAAAGCTTAAACTGTAAAAACTTTATTCAGAGCAACGGACCAACGTAAGCGCTTTCACGGATTCAACCGCTTCATCAGACGTAACAGTTACAACCACCAAATTGGTTATATTTAACTAAAATTCAAAAACTTAATTAGATAATTGATGAATCCATTCCTTGAGGCTAGGGAATATTACAAATGACACTGAATGTGCAGAGCTGGAATGGATATTTAGGCTAGGTGCACACAGGGGCTATGGCCTAAATGACTTGACATCCATGAAACCTATATTGAGAGCAAGAAAGTTGAGATAATATTATATGTATATAGATTTTATTAAATTGCTAAGATTTTTTAATTATTTATGTATATTTCT
The DNA here is from genome assembly GCF_019279795.1 of Protopterus annectens. Taxonomy (NCBI): domain Eukaryota; kingdom Metazoa; phylum Chordata; order Ceratodontiformes; family Protopteridae; genus Protopterus; species Protopterus annectens. The sequence continues at coordinate 1,105,109,192 of NC_056746.1, forward strand.
TATATAATTGTGTAATGAAGTTTTTGTATGTATGAGCATTTTTATGATGTGGCACTTTAAATGGATTCATCAATTATCTAATTAAGTTTTTGAATTTTAGTTAAATATAACCAATTTGGTGGTTGTAACTGTTACGTCTGATGAAGCGGTTGAATCCGTGAAAGCGCTTACGTTGGTCCGTTGCTCTGAATAAAGTTTTTACAGTTTAAGCTTTTCGATCTATTTGTGGATTAATCGACATAGAAGAATTTGATTTTCCAGTTGGATGAACTATTATTTCTGCTTGCTGTAGCTGAAGGGTTTTTTTGATATATATATATATATATATATATATATATATATATATACATATACACACATATATATGTATCTCTCTGCATATGTATTATATATATATATATATATATATATATATATATATATATAGACACACACACACACACACACACACGCACACACACACACACACACACACACACGCACGCACGCACACACACACTCACATACACACACACACACACACAGTGATCTTAAAGAGGAAGACATCTTGTTGAGATTTCCCAGGACGATCAGAATCTTCAGAAGATGACCATAAGAAGAGATAATTTTTAATTAAAGTAGGTAGACTTGCATCACTTCTACTGTTGCTTATTTATAGTCCTTAGGAAACCAAAATTACAAGTCGACATCATCCTTCTTATCATTCCATCCTCTCAGAGTGTGACTTTTGATCATGTGATCAGTGTATTGTGTCCTCCTCAAATCTTATGTCATGGTATTTCTTTTTTCCAGTCAAAGGCCTTGGTGAAGTTGATACAGATGGCACCTGTAAGATGCCCACATTTTATGTAATGCCATGGCAATAATGAGAAAAAATTAAAAGTCCTTCACATGTACAAGCAAGAAGCAAGTCCTCATAAAGTGTGCTGTCAGACTCTGAAATGCCACATTTGATGGTAGCAGGCAAAAGTCACAGCCTCTTCTTTTGATGGTGAAGATATTATCCATATCTTCATGGAGCTTTATATGTTATGATTGTAGTGATAAAGTACAATCACAAATTCATTTTTCCCTACACTCTTTTTTCTATCTTTCTTTGTAAAAACATCTAAATAAAGTGCTATATACATTTGTATACAAATATAAACCTACCAATATAGCAAAATGTATCTCATGATGTGTTAAAAATGGTTAATAAACCAATTCACTTACCTATGTAACAAATAATAAACAATATTTTTAAGTACCCTTAAAAGTGAACAAGTACCTTTCCATTTCTTATACCTTCTTACTTTCCCTTCTTCACTTACTTCCTTACTGCTATCTAATTCTCTTCCTTTTCTCTAAAAATATACTATAAGCCTGTTTCACCCTCACTTCATATTGCAATTCCTATTTGTATTAGACTAACTTACCTTTAATTTCTCTACAAATGCCCTAAAATGTTTCTAAATATTAAATGATTGGTGTGACATCCCCTCTATGGGCTATTAATTAAGGAGTCAGAATCCTCACAACTGACACTGGAGAGGGATGTTCACTTGGAATAAAAATAGATACACACAGTATTTCCAGACAGAGCTCTCTGCATCAAGCACAATTTCCAGTAAGAGCACACAGGGAACACTCAGTCCAGGTTCTGGGTTCTTCTCTCTCTCTCTCTCCAGGCCCCAGTAAGACTCCCTACTGGCACAGCTATAGAGTTGAGTCCTTAGCCGAGTGTCCAAGCCAAGTCCTTCACCATTCTGTCTGTGAAACCAGTGCTTCATTTCCCTGCTCCAAGCAGCTGACACACACATTCTTGGAGATTTGATTTGTACACATACACACACACACACACACACACACACACACACACACACACACACACACACACACACACACACACACACACACACACACACACACACAGACACACACCTGGGAAAGGCTGGCACAGGTTTACCAGCTATGCACCCTTCTGCCAAGACTGTAAGGTAGTTATTGCCACCAGACACTCCAAAGCCAGCTACTCTAATGCTCTTACAAGGGTACCCAATTATGCTGAGTGAAATTAATATTAATACAAATGGTAGTGTTTTGACCAATGCAGTAAGGCTTTCAGGAGTCACCAAATAGATATGAGTACTCTCATAGGTTAATATATTTCTAAAGGACCAGCCACAGTGATAAGTTTAAATATATTTAATAATAAATAATAAAAGAACTTCAAAAAAACTAAATATCTATTTACAATAAACACCAATGTTTCATATCATAGGAAATATTAAAATAGCATAGATGAATAGATTCACACAGATAAAGAAAAACAGTACTTAAATAATCTCACTATATTTTCCTGACCGATCTAAAGAATGACTGTTCCCTGGTCACTTACTAGAGCAAGGCAAGATGAAGTAGGTGAGGGATCCTTCTATGTCAGGTTTCAAAAACAGAGTGCTCTGAGACTTCAGAATCATCTAGTATTAAAACATAATTTTAGTGATGGATTACAGAATTACATCAGACACATCTGGTCACCTGATTTCTGGTTCCTGTACTCAGGAGCGGCCTTAGGTCAACTGGTGCCCTAGGCAAAAGGGCTCTATGGTGCCCCCTACCACACCATCTGATGCCCCAATCCTGGTCTGCCTACACTAAATAAATACTGGAAAAGCTCCCCTGCTACAGCGGCGCCCTAGGCGGCCGCCTAGTTGGCCTATGCCTAAGGCCGGCTATGCCTGTACTATCCCTACTGCTAGAAACTGAACCAGAATGTAGCACATATGTATTACCAGATAGAGCTTTGCTGAGATGTGTTATAGCATCTGGAAGCTATAAAAACATAAAACACTTCCATTCTTCCTACAGGAACTAATAAACCCTTTCTGGTGTAGACATTACATCTCTGGCTGCAGTCAGAACTGTAAAATGCAATATTTGTGGCCTAAATTAAGTAATTTAATTTCTTCCTATTTTTCAAAGTTAGCTAGACTGAGATTAATCTCTTCTCTTCCAGTATTCTCTGTTAAAACATATACATTTCATCAGTTACAATACAGTCAGGGCCCACTGTTGGTACATTTTTAACACAAGCAGCTTTTTAAACACATTTTCAACACATACATCTGTACAAGTCAGTTTGATATACAAATGACATATTATTCTTTACAAAATTCCAACTAGCCGTGCTGGCATATGTTACACATCCACTGCCCTGCCTTTCCTGACATAGTTGGTAATACCTCAGATTGTCACAATTGTCATATACCTTGTATTGATTCTTAACCAATGATTTTATATTATGTCTAATTTGTTATAATTATTTAAACTGTAGATGTTTTGTTTTATTTTTAAGATTGTAAACTTATTGTTCTTAAGTGGTTTGTAGTAATTCGAAGTTTTTCTCCCTGGGTCTCTGCTGAAAATGGACTTCTACCCAGTTGATCTTTCTGGTAATAAAATGTCAATAAATAAATACATAAACAAGCTGAAAACAGAGTTATAGTGCAATAGTCATTTACAATATGCAAGACTTTAACTTTACTGCCTTCCTATCTATGTCATAGTTTCAATGCCTTATTTATTTATTGACTGAAATGTGGTAACTGGGAAATTCCCACTGGGTCAGGAACCCATTTTCAGCAGATGCCCAGGGAGAAAAGCTTCAGCAATGTTAATCAAAAAATACACACGTTTAACAATTTTAACAAAGTTGGTATACATTTTAACAAAAGTAGTTATACATATTATAGATTTATAAAGCATACACATGTTGGATCAGTGTATTCATACAGAGGATAAAAATGACCAATACTTTAGGGAAACGTCGGTAGTGAGAGGGATAGAGAAAGGGAAGATAGGTAAAAAAAAAAAGCAAGAGATAAACAAATGGGTGAGAGATGGATAGGAAGAGGTTTAGAGGGGAGGAAAAATATGAGGGGGATATGAGAGTGTTATATATTGGTTTTAGGGCACTGGCAGATCTATGAGTTGAGAAGGTAGTTTTTAAGTGTAAGCCTGAAGTTTTTGGAACTATTTATACTGGTAATGTTATTTGATAAAGTGTTCCATAGCTTAGCAATAGTGTAGGAGTAGAGCCACTGTCCAGATCTTTTGTTAGGTTTGTGCAAACTAACTAGTTGTTTATCTGTAGAGAGGGGAGTTGTGGTAGGAGTGTAGGTATGTGTAATAGATTTTAATGCAGGACAGCTATCTGGTTTGTGAATTAGCTTTTATGTGATTGTCTGTTGTATATAATTAAGATAGTGGGGGAATTCTAGCCAGTTTAGCTCTGTGAGTGTTGCAGTGGTGGGAATGGTATGATGAGCCTTTTGCAAATTTAGTGATTTTGTAATAACATGACTGAAGCTTAGTTTTGAGAGTTAGGTGCAGATTGTTGAAATTGGGAGCACCATATAATAGTGAGGGGATTAAGCAAGTGTTGGTGAGCATTCTTTTATGATAGGGTCCATGACGTTGTAGTGTTTGTAGAGTGCCCCAAGCTTGCAGTGATTTTTTTTAATAGCATTATTTATGTGTAGGTCAAATGTGAATTTATTATCTATGGTGGCACCTAAAAGCTTAGCATTTGTTACTACTTCAGTCTGTTTGTTTCGGGAGTAGATTTTGAATTCAGAAGAGAAAGTTTTAGGAGTGAAGAGTAACAGTTTAGTTTTGTTGGGGCTTTGTTGAAGTGTATTAACCCACCAGATGCACAGTAGCAAGCACAGCCCAACCCCACCCAACACCCAGCAGCGGGGTGACGTTACAGTGCAGTCATGAATAAACATTTTCCTGTGTTTGTCGTCCGCATGAATATTCATTAGGATCAACAAGCACATACCACGGACATGTTAACTCAATGTAAATGCAAAGAAATTCACTAAAAGAAAGTCATTGCAAAAGTTAATAGAAATGTGAGTGGCAGTTGAACAAAACTTGCATTCTTTTTATTTACCTGATCCAGCCATGTCAAGTCATTCCTCAAAAATCGCATACAACTGCTGCTGAGAACTCAGTGATGTAGTGCATAATACAGGAATCGCACTGAGACTCTGCATTCACTTCATTAACTAATAGCAAAAATTGTAACTGTGCAGTCAAAACACATAGTTCAGAACTCCCTTACATTATTTACAGTTCAAACTTGCTTTTGCAAAGGGGCAAGCCCCCTGCACCCCCCCCACCCCCCATTTAAATATATCAACTCCGAGATCACACTACACTGAGGAAGAGAGTAAACTACAATTACGCTATGAATATGCATAATGTCACAGGCAAATCTGTATGAGATGTCAGTCATGCTTCATTTGCATGATACATCACAGCTGTTAGGCATGTCAGTCAGTTTGGCCATGCCCATTCCTGCACAAAATGGCCGATGGGTTAATACACTTAAACCCTAATTGTGCATCATTTAGCCTTAATTCAATTGATTTGAAGGCATTCTGTCTCTTTTGTAGAAGATCAGGTATATGGTTAGATAAAGTGATAATGGTGGCATCGCCTTTAACTATATCCAGTCCCAGGAAATAAAGTAAAAGCCTCTTCAGGAATATTCGCACATATTAAAAATATAAAGTCTGACTTTCTGACATGAATGAAAATTACACTTTCTTCTCTTATGGTCTTGAAGCCACCATGAAGCTTGTTCTTTAAGCTAGTAAAGATTTTATATATAACTTCCCCACATTCTGCTCTAATCAATTCATGCTTTTTTTTTGTTAAGCAAAGGAAGTGCAGAGAACTGCTAGCTATTACCTGTTCACATTTTATCTGTGTAGAGTTTTTCACTTGGTTTACAGGTAGTTACAAAGCAGGTGGTCTAGGAGACCACTTAGGAGCCTAGCCCAATTTCTCAATTGTCTCAGAGCACTGACTAGTTATGTGTTCACTGTCCTGCAGTAAACAAATGGAGGCTGTGGGAATCAAACCCTGAACTACTGAACGGAGGACTTACCTTCTTCCTAAATTATACATTATTACCCTCATTACTTTTTGCTCTACTCTGTTTCTCTCTCCTCTCCCTAGTACTAACTCTGCAACATAACACCCAGCTTTTGTGAATCCTTTTTTACATCCAAATTATCTTGCTACTGTGTATGTATGCATGTATGTATGTGTGTGTGTGTGTGTGTGTGTGTGTGTGTGTGTGTGTGTGTGTGTGTGTGTGTGTGTGTGTATATATATATATATATGTGTGTGTGTGTGTGTGTGTGTGTGTGTGTGTGTGTATATATATATATACACACACACACACACACACACACACACACACACACACACACACACACTGAAACTTGTACAAAACTGCTTGATTTTATTAACTTCTATTTTGTTTTATTAAATTCTTGCTGCATACCATTTGTGATGTAAATGTCATGAAAGAGTATAATTGTAACTGGAGCTTTTCTCCTCAGGTCTCCACTGAAAATGGGCCTTTGGCTCAGTTGGACCAAGCCGGTTAACAAATGACAATAAATAAATAATAAATAACTACAAGAAGCAGCTAATTAACATCTTGAACCTTTAATACTCTGTACTGTCATTCATTAGTTCTTTGCCTTATCAAACTGTATATATACCAGAGTAAATGTGCCCTAATCCTGTGAAACGCTTAACGCCTTTTACAAATGCCATACCTCTTCTTTGATATGTGAAACCAGACATTTGGAAACTAAGGCTTATTGTCTTATTACTTTACTGCTGAAACACAGTCATTTTAGGAAAGGTCTTTTGAAATGTGCTTTTGTGAGACGAGATTCACATTGTTTTTCCTGTCACTATACTGCTTTCACATTCCTCTGCAGCACTTTTTATTACATGCCACTAGAGTCTGTCAAAATGAGAAAAGATGTCACAAGCAGCTTACCCAGGATTTGTTTACACTTGCAATAAAATAGCCTTCATTTCCTGTGTCTCCACCCCCTCCCCAACAAGTGCAGTACTACACAATGTTGTAATTCTTGGTGAGAGGGGGAGGGGTTGCAATTCCCAAAATTAACCAACTAAACAAAGTTTTAAATGTGCCTTTGTCATTTTGATGTCAGTTTTGTCTTTCAGCATCTCTTATACTTTTATGCATTTAGTATGTGGAAAATGTGCTCAGTACACCTCCAAATCACCTATGACAAACCTGAGATGATTTACAGCGCTGGTGGTGTTATGTAGCCAGCCCGATTAAAACATACCAAAAAGGTACAGAAGAATGTGTTCATAGGTTCATAGGTTGATACTAGGCTATATGCCCTAGGGCATTTATCAGCCTAGCCAGAGTGTATTTGGCTTACTCCACCCCTTAAAAAAATAGGTTTTACTGTGCCCTTTTTTGGTTACTTTATTGAGCCTCTGTCTAGTAGTGACACAGAAGTGATCCCCGGAGTGAACTTACGATAAAACATTAAAATGAATAAAAATACATAAAAGTGCATATATAGAGACGTTATCTGCGTAGTGGCGTATTAACCAGAGCATATGTTGCCATGCAATAGAAATAAGTCAAGAAACCCCAAAGAACCTGTCCTTGTCAAGGCAAATCAAGCAATGGTAGTTCACCTTCTCACATCTCTGGGATCCCGGTGAAACTACATGTAAGTACATATGGAGAACATGCAACCTTCAGAAAGAGAGCAGCCCAGCTAAAAACCAAACTAGATAATCAAGTACTTTATATCCTCCAGAAGGGCCTCACAGAAATGGATAACTGGTGCCAGAGCCATGGCCTGAAGTTAAACGCCAAAAAATGCATAGTCATACCCTTTGGGAAAAACAAGGCTACCCCTAGCTACCATATAGGTGGCAATCCACTGAGCACAGAAAAAGTCATCAGAGATCTGGGGACCCAGGTTGACAGTAGCCTTTCGTTTGACACTCATGTTGCTAAAGTAGTTAGGAAAACCTTCTATATCACCCACCTGATCATGAAGGGATTCACATCTAGATCAAGGGAGGTCATCGTCCCCCTGTACTCATCACTTATTAGACCTCTGATTGAGTACAATGCCCCGTTCGGAATGTATCTGACCAGACACCTGCTGCAGCTTGAAAGGCCCCAAAAGTTCCTCACCAAAAGGATAAAAGGTCTCAAAAATATGTCTTATGCTGCCCGACTGAAAGAACTCCAACTCTATTCAGTCTCATACCGCTTGCTCAGAGGTGACCTGTGCCTGACATATAAGGCCATGTCAAACCCAGATTTGATGAATATGCTTCACCTCAAAAATCTAGATCCCTCAGAACCACAAGGCGGAGACTTAAACCTTGACACGGTTATAAATAGAACGTGCTGGAGGGACAGATTCATCACCCAGAGACTCCTATGCTGTGGAACAAAATCCCGGTACATGTGAGGCAGAGCACCTCTCTGGTCTTGTTCAAGAGGAATCTTGACCAATGGATGGGAGATTGCAGATATACCCCAGGATTACTTCAGCGTCACTGCTTGACAGAGGCACAGCAAAATGATAGGCATAGTTTTTATTCAAACTAAAGGGGTGGCGAAAGCCACATAACTATGGGCTAGGCTTATAAATGCCCTTGGGCAGATAGCCTAGTATGAACCTATGAACCTATGAACCTATAAAAGTGTGTATTTTACCGGTGGAACAGTTTATAACCTGCTCGTGTCTTTGGGACAGAAAAACTGGATAATAAAAAAATGAGGCAGCAGTGTTAGTTTCTGAACCACAGTGCCACCCAGCAAACAAAATGTGGTTCCGAGGCACTTAATTTACAACCTTGCTGGCAAAATTTTATTTTATTCAATTTGTTTACTGGGATAGCACTTTAACAGTTTCAAGGAAACTAAGTGAAGACAGGGCACTAGATATTCAATTGCCTTACTGAACAACAGTCATGGTACAGAGGAACAAATATACTGTAGTGCCTCATACACTGCTGTTCACTATAATCCTGTAGCCATTATTTATTTATTAATTCATTCAATCAGTTTATTTATCTCTTTTAATTAATTTACCTTTTGTTTACCATGTTATTACCAGTAATCTATTAGCTTCTTTCAGAGGAATCCTGACTTGGGGAAATTTGGTCATGGCACTGCGGGATTTCCTCTACTTCTTTTGATACATGCTAAGCATTTTTTTACATCTAACTGAGTTACTACCAAATTAGGCAGATGAGACCTTGGGATAGTAGTTCACCTGCAACTTATTTTCTATTAAGAATTCACTTCCAGGTGCTCTGAAAGATTTGGCTTTATTTAGTGCAAGGCTCTAAGTTTCAAACTAGGTAATAATCTGTAGGGTCTATATTCGAACACCGAACTTTCAAAATTTCGAGTGTTCTAATATTGACCCATTTTCAGCGAACGCTGAAAATATCGAAAAAACAGAAAACTACATTTTTTTCCTAGGGAAAGAATTTGGTTGTCCATTTCTGTTGCTTCAGTATTTTCAGCGCTGTGGTGGAAAGTTACGGGTCGGTTTCAGGTAAGTGTGCGATTGTGTGGACGTGAAGGTTTGGGTGGGGTAGGTGAGTTAGGGTTAGGGCACGGATCAGGTAAGTTTGTGATTGTGTGGATGTGAGGGTTAGGGCGGGATAGGTGAGTTATGGTTGGGGCGCTGGTGAGGTGACTGTGCGATAGTGACGGACCTTAGGGTTAGGGTTTGGGTTAAGGTAAATGGATAGTTAGTGGTATATGTATAGTTTAGTGAAGGGTTAGGTGTAAGAGTTTAGGTGTATGTGTGTGGATTGCTGTTTGGTGTGCTTGTGTTGTGTGTATGTGTTTTGGAACAGCAAATTTTTTTCCCTAGGAAAAAATTTGCTGTTCTGTATGTTCGATGTTTTAAATTTTCGATTAATAGGGTTCGATATTAGAACACTCAAAATTTTGAAAGTTCGGTGTTCTAATATAGACCCTAATTTGTACTATAGGAAACTAGATTCTTGCCATGTTGTGCTACTATTCACAAATCTGGTGTGTTGTATATACCTAATTATACAATAATGTCCATTACTATTCAAAACAAGCATATAGCAATAAAAAATGTCAGGCCGATGAGTACCATTGAGTGGCCAGATGCTTTAGGAAGCAGAGCAAATTCCAAGAAAAATCAGGTACAGTCTGCAAAACTAAAGAAACAGAAATGTAACTGAATTTCCTTGTATTTATTTGCTGTCCATATTAAAATCTCAGCAGTTATGGTTCTCAAATGTCCAGATTTTTGCAGAATGTCCAGAATACTTGCCATTCCAAACTGAGGTGCCTCAAGGCTTGACTATTGGCCCTCTACTCTTTAATATTTTCACAAACCAACTGCATACTTTCCTGTACAGCATCCTCCCTGATACAATATGTGGACGACTCTACCCTTATTACTTGTTTCTGTAACCTCCTCTCTACTACTCAGCATAGCTTCCTATCTGTAGAAAAATGGCTAACTGACAACCAACTAATTCTAAATCTCAAAAAAAAAAAAAAAAAAAAACAAAGCTACTACTTTTTTTTCCAAAACCCTCTATAACCTCAAAACAACCTTCACTATTTATTCTCTCGACAATACCATCATACAACCTGACCCACATACTATACTTCTTGGTGTTATTATCAATAACCAATTATAATGTGATACCCATATTCAGCACTTTATTAAAAAGACCAGTCAAAAACTCGGCCTACTCTACAGACATAAAAAATACCTAGCCCCTGACTCTAAGCAGAAACTAGCTCAGGCCTTCCTCCTTCTGTGTCTAATTTATGCCTCCCCCATCTTTTCACATCTACAGTCTACCTTTCTGGCTAAACTCTGTCACTAATACTATAGTATTGCAAGATTTGCTAGTAACCAACCCTACAAATCTCATCACTGCAATGCACTGAAATAACTCCAGTGGTTTGACTTTCCCCCAGCACCTGCTTTACTCCCAGCTGCAAATGATTCATACTCTACTCTTAAAACCCCTTTCCTGTCCTGCTCTATCCTCACTAATATCATATTTATACACTTCCCAGAACTCTTTGCAGCTCTGACCAGCTCCTTCTGGACACCTATAAAACAAACAAAAACATTGATAAACTTCTTTACAAATATAGTATTTCCCATCCTGTGGTGGAGTTTATAAAACTGGTCTAACAGCTTTTGTGTTCTCTGGTTGCTTCAAGGTTTGCTGATTTAAAAATAGATTCTATTTGTAAATTCTTGCATACACTGTTGGAAACTCCTGGTGTTCTGGCTGAAGTGTGATTCTCAAACAATCTGGAAATATATTGCTGATTCCTAAATATATTTCTTGGCATTTTAACCTTTCAGAGTTCTGCATTGTCTTAATTTTGCCTGACTGAATTATTTTTTGCCTGGCTGAATTATTTTATATATCTTCTGGCATTGTTTTATGTTTCTCATCTGTCCTGAAACTGCTTCCCTCCTATTCCTGTGGTAGAGTTCATCAAACTGGTCTAACAGCTTTTGTGTTATCTGATTGCTTCAAGGCTTGCTGATTTAAAAATAGTTTCTGTTTGTAAATTCTTGCATACACTGTTGGAAACTCCTGGTGTTCTGGCTGAAGTGTGATTCTTAAACAATCTGGAAATATATCACTGATTGATAAGTATATTTCTTGGCATTTTAACCTTTCAGAGTTCTGCATTGTCTTAATTTTGCCATTATTTTTTTGCCTGACTGAATTATTTTAGATATTTTCTGGCATTGTTTTATGTTTCTCATCTGTCCTGAAACTGTTTCCCCCCTATTCCTGTGGTGGAGTTTATAAAACTGGTCTAACAGCTTTTGTGTTATCTGATTGCTTCAAGGCTTGCTGATTTAAAAATAGTTTCTGTTTGTAAATTCTTGCATACACTGTTGGAAACTCCTGGTGTTCTGGCTGAAGTGTAATTCTCAAACAATCTGGAAATGTATCACTGATTGCTGAGTATATTTCTTGGCATTTTAACCTTTCAGAGTTCTGCATTGTCTTAATTTTGCCTGACTGAATTATTTTTTTTGCCTGACTGAATTATTTTATATATTTTCTGGCATTGTTTTATATTTCTCATCTGTCCTGAAACTGTTTTTCCCCTCCCTTCTGATTCTTGTAGGGTTATAGTTGGTGGCTTTGCAGTTGCTCGCCCCTAGTGTAAATTTGATCTGGGACACCCCTCCCAGTCTGGTGTTCACTCTACTTAACACAGAGAGAACATTTGAGAAGGCCAACCCACTTACGTTCTTAACCTTGAATTTTTCTTCTGCTCCTCCTTCTTCTCTCCTTGCACTTTACTAAAAAAAATTGCACTTTATTTTGCTTTTGCCTCTCCTTAAAAGTACTCAATTGTATTTATTCTGCTGCATTTATTACTGCTTGCTAGTAGCCTGATTAAATTGTAACTCTTATTCTAAGCCTTTTGGTTTAAGCACTTGGGCTTCAGACCAATTGTTTTACATTAAGGTTTGTGGTCTGCACTGTTGTGGCAGGACAGGTAGCTTACATCCTTCTAAGTTGGGAATTGCTGATTGAAGGCTCAGTGTTTGTTATTCTAAAAGTGTATTAGTTCTGGTTTAAGCACCTGGGCTTCACGCCAGTTATTTTACACTAAGAAGGTTTGTGGTCTGCACTTTTGTGGGAGGAGAGGCTAGATTCTGCAGTTCTGAGCTGGGAATTTTTGATTAAAGGATTATTGTGTCTGCTTATTTGAACTGTTTCTTTCTGAAATTGGTGTGTCTTGTTTGCTGTAGCATAGACTAGATTCATGCATGCTGAATATGGCCTTGTTTGTATAACCTGAGCACTAATCCAGGCCATCTTTTTTGGAGAAGGTTTCCCTACACCCTAGTGGCAGGAGTGTGCAGTTAGAACTTGTCTGATTGAAGACTGCTGGAACAGGGCTCAGTTTTGAGCTTTTTTACTGGTTAATTGGGTAATTTGTTTAAATCAGTTTGCTCGTTTTCTATTGTTATATAAAAAATTGCACTTTATTCATCTGCTTTTACTGTGTTTGTGTTTCTTCCTACTTTATTGCATTTATTCTGCTGCATTTATTACTGCTTGTTAGTAGCCTGATTGAATTGTAACTGTTATTTAGGCCTTTGGTTGAAGCACTTGGGCTTCAGACCAGTTGTTTTACATTAAGAAGGTCTGTGGTCTGCACTGTTGTGGCAGAACAGGTAGCTTACATCCTTCTAAGTTGGGAGTTGCTGATTGAAGGCTTAGTGTCTGTTATTTTAAAAGTGTATTAGTTCTGGTTTAAGCACTTGGGCTTCAGGACAGTTATTTTACATTAAGAAGGTGTGTTCTGCACTCTTGTGGGAGGAGAGGGTAGATTCTGCCCTTCTGAGCCGGGAGTTTCTGGTTAAAGGCTTATTGTGCCTGCTTATTTGAACTGTTTCTTTCTGAAATTGGTATGCCTTGTTTGCCGTAGCATAGACTAAATTCAGGCCTGCTGAATCTAGCTTTGTTTGTATAACTTGAGCAGTAATCCAGACCATCTTTTTATGGAGAAGGCTCCCCTGCACCCTAGTGGCAGGAGTGTGCAGTTAGAACTTGTCTGATCGATGACTGCTGGAACAGGGCTCAGTTTTTAGCTTTTTATTGGTTAATTGGTTAATTTGTTTAAATCAGTTTGCTCATTTGCTGCTATTATAAAAAAAAAATACACTTTATGCATGGCCGCTTAGCTAGGGTTAAACTATTCCCAGCGCCATAAAGTCTGCTCTTCAAAATTTCCTTTAGAACTAGCCAGTTTTTTAGTTTTAGCACTCAAATCTATTTCTTTGAGCTCAGCACTTTTTCGGAACTCATTGTAAGCACTAAATAAGCTACAAATTACTACAGCACTCAACTTTCCTCACTTGTCTAGAGGAAAACAGTTTTCGGTACTTAATAGATAAGTAAATATTCAGGCATGTCTAAGGGTCAACTCCTGGTGTTTTCTCCTGTCTAGCTGATGAATCTGGGCATCTTGGGGCAATGCAGCAATTGCCTCATGTACACAGACAACCCTCTCCTCCTACCACCCAACACTATAACCTGTGAGAGATGCACTCATATAGCCAAACTGGAAGCAAAGCTCCCTTCACCCAAGACTGGACTAGACAGTCAAGAGGAGAAGGTAAACACTTGCACCACACCACACTCATCACATAGTCCCTTAAAACCTACACCACCAAAACACACACATAGCAACACAAAACACACGCCTACATTCACAGAGGCTCTCAATAAAAATCAGCTCAAGCAAAAGAGACCTCCAAAGCAGAAATGCAAGTAACCTCCAGCCCCCAACACAACCCAAATGACACATAGCCCACAAACTCAGTGTGCCACTCAACCACAGCCCATAAGGCATAACAACATACCCAACACTCTAGTCATGGGTGACTCTATAGTCAGGCACACTGATGTTCCACTCACCAGGTTAAACAAGGAGAAAGTTACTGTCAGCTGCCTGTCCGATGCCATGATCCACCACATAATGCACAAACTCAGGTCACTCCACAACAAGTACAAATATGACTCTGTCATTGTCCATGTTGGTGTGAATGACCTGAGACGTACCTCCCTGGACTACATGAAAAGAGACATGGAGGAGCTCTCCAATCTTGTAGCCCAGGCAGGTATGAACTAGCCCTGAGTAGAATCCTGCCATCACCCAGAATGATACCACAGTACAAGGACAAAATGATTGATTTCAACAATTGGCTAAGCTTCTGGTGTCATTCTAAGAGGATCTAGTATCTGTCTTTCTGGGATGACATGATTGACAGACCATGATGCTTTGCCAGAGATGGCCTGCACCTGTCGCTCCTGGGATTCCAGATGCTGGCTAAGGCTCTTGTCACCCCTTTAGTGCCTTTTTCAGACAAGGTTCAAATGACAAATTCACCACTGTAATGGTACAAGCAAGCAAAATCTGAGGGTAATGCTACTCAATGGTAGAAGTCTAAACCTCAAAATGCATTCACTCGAGGCACTCCTTAAAATGGAGAATATCAACATCTGTGTAGTGACAGAGACCTGGTTCAAGGCTCTAGAGAGCACCCCTGCATTACCAGGCTATAATTCATACCACACTTTTTGGCCACCTAACCTGGACAGAAACACTAAAGGCAGAGGCATGTCCATACTCTTTAAGGATATCCACACCTCCAGGCTAGTTGCTGAGCATAATGCATCCAAGATTATCCAAGAGCAACTAACTCTGGGCAAGACCGCAATCCAAATTGTAACTTGCTACAGATCTCCCACCATGCCCCAGGATTCATAATCCTCATTTCTTTATACCCTGGAAAATATTAGGGTGCAACCCAACACCCTAATAATGTGCGATTTCAACTACCCCACCATTAACTGGGAAAATTACTCATGTACCAACTCTTTTGCTCAACATTTTCTGGAATTCATAAATTCCAATGCCTTGTATCAACTTATCCACATCCCCATCAGGGGAAGCAATATCCTAGACCTGATCATTACCAACATGGGTGACTGGTGTTCCACACCAGAGGTCAATTCCTCATTGGTGAGATCTGACCACAAGCTAATCATCTTATACATCCACATCCCGCCCCTACCCCCCCCAATTAGGGAAACCACCATACAAAATTTCCCCAAAGCCAACTTCACGCTTCTTAAGACAGAAGTGGCAAACTTCATGACACCCTTGCAGACAGACAATAGAGGTACGATTGCTGAATCCTACACAAATGCACTTTATAAGCACTTACATGAGTGCATGGATTGTGCTATCCCTAACAGAATTCAAAAACAAGTGATCCGATCACAGTACCAAGGACACCCACAGGAAAATATGTATAAAAGTGTGTAGTTACACGAATCCGCCAAACAGATGAAAAATCACGTAGTTTATTTGAAACTAAAATCCAAACAGTACAAACAAGTAGTTAAGCGCTTTCACCCAGGTTCAGTCCCAGGCTTCCTCAGAACAAAATTCAATGAAACCAATGGTGGGTTTAAATACCCAAGGTTTAAACATGTGACATTTCATGAATGAAATTAAATGCATTCCAATCAATTAAAATACATTAAAACTTATAAAAACATAATAAATGCTGTTAAGCATTGTCCCTTTTTTTAAAAAACTTTCCTTTTCGAGTATAAATTCTTATATTCCTAATAATTGATTACATTAAATTATTGTAATTAAATTTTATATACTTTTAAAGACAAATATATGTTATAGTTCTAGTTAAAGGTTAATATGCTGTTGTATTTGCAATACTTCTATTCCCCTTCTTAATAATATATACTGTTTAAATTGTGTATGTATTTTACCATGTAACAAAATAAAAAGTTAATCAATATTAAATACAACAGATGAATCAAGAAAGATTCTAACGCTTTCTTCAAACATTCCCTTGGCTGTCCCAACATGAATTTAAAGTTTTTTGTGGTAGAACAGGTTGAAGTGGACCCTAGAGGGGGAAGTTGGGAGACCAAACTAGAATACCGGGAATTGTTTTGGCAATTAAAACTGGATGCGGGGAGGACCCCCGGGTTGAATGACCACATCAATATTAGTAATGTTTTGAGAATGAGAGCAGCAAGACTATAGGCATAGACCATTGTGGTTTATGCTTGATACATGTCCACTTGATTGAATTCTAAAGGGTCATTCTTTCATGTACAAACTGAGTAGAAATTTAATTATACAGTTCATCTATTGTATTTAATATTGATTAACTTTTTATTTTGTTACATGGTAAAATACATACACAATTTAAAGAGTATATATTATTAAGAAGGGGAATAGAAGTATTGCAAATACAACAACATATTAACTTTTAACTAGTAATATAACATATATATTTTTCTTTAAAAGTATCTAAAATTTAATTACAATAATTTAATGTAATCAATTATTAGGAATATAAGAATTTATACTCGTGTAACTACACACTTTTATACATATTTTCCTGTGGGTGTCCTTGGTACTGCTGATCGGATCACTTGTTTTTGAATTTTGTTCGTTTTTACTGTGGTTTTCCTATCCTAACAGAACCAAGATGCCATCCTCCAAAAAAAGGAAGACAATCTGGTGGTTCCCTGCCATAAACAAACTCTACAAGAGAAGAAAGAAACTGTTGCAAAAAAGAGTAAAATCCCATGATTGGAGGAACTCCCTGGACAGCCTCAGTAAGAAGCTGAGATCCCTCATAAAATCCTCCAAAGCTAGTTACAAAAACAAAAGTGCCACTGATTCAAAAGACAACCACAAAGCATTCTATAGCTATGTCAAAAATCTCAATGGCAACACTCAAATCTGCTTTGAGTTACAGCACAAAGGCACTAAATATACAGAACCAACTGATATTGCCAACATCCTGGCAGATATGTTCAGTGCTAACTTTACCCCCCTCTCAACCCCTAAAGGGCCCATCTCTATACCAGAAGAATGCAAAGTTCCTGTAATCACGGCTGCACAGGTAAAAAACACACTCTCCAAAGCCAAGAACACAGCATCCATAGGACCTGACAACATCCCAAGCTGTGTTCTTCACGAACTACAGAATGAACTGGCACCCTACCTAAGCACCATGTTCAATCATAGCCTCACCTCAGGCTTTGTGCCCACTGCATGGCACACAGTGATGATTATCCTACTCCACAAAGGGGGAGCCAACACAGATGCCGGGAACTACTGCCCCATTAGCCTAATGAGCCTGGACTGCAAGGCCATGGAATGTATCATCATGGAACTTATAAACAAAGACACTTGTAATCTCCAAACTCTGGAACCTACCCAGTTCGTGTTTGTAAAAGGCAGATCATGTCTCCTAAACCTGATAGACTTCTTTGAAGCAGTCATCAAAGCCGTAGACAAGGGTAAGGTGGTTCACACAGCCTATCAAGATCTTGCCAAGGCTTTTGACACCATCCCCCACTCTGGAATTATAGATGAACTCACTAATCTAGGTATAAATCCCTATGTCACAAGATGGGTTGCCAACTGGCTCACTGACAGAACCCACATTGTGAAAGTAGCAGACTCCAAATCTGACTTAAGACCAGTGACAAGTGGAGTACCACACGGTTCAGTCCTGGGTTCTCCCCTGTTTGGTATCTATGTTTCTGAAATACAGGCTAACACAGAAGGTCTTTGGCAGATGACTGCAAACTAGGAACCATAATCAAAACTCCTAATGATGTGGACATCCTACAAAAGGGCCTCACTGAGGCAGATGCATGGTGTCAAAGCCATGGCCTCAAGCTCAATGCCAAAAAGTGCATTGTCATCCCCTTTGGTAAAAACTCTGTACCCATGAGCTACCAAATAGATGGTAGTCTACTTAACACAGAAAGTGTGATAAGAGACCTTGGGACACAGGTGGACAGTAATCTCTCCTTTAATAATCACATCACCGCAGTAGTCAGGAAATCCTTCTAAGTGGCACACCTTATCACAAAAGGTTTCTCATCCAGGAAAAAAGAGGTCATTGCTCCCCTCTACTCATCACTCATTAGACCAATTATAGAGTACAACGCCCCTTTTGGTATGTACCTCACAGGACATCTACAGTAACTGGAAAGGCCGCATAAATCCCTTACAAAGAGGATTACCAGCCTCAAACAGATGCCATACACAGACCGTCTTAAAAAACTCCAGCTTTATTCCGTCACATATGGCCTACTCAGAGGCAATCTCTGCCTAACATACAAAGCTATGTCAAACCCAGAGCTGTTGGACATGCTCCACTTAAAGAAATCACAATCCCTCCAAGCTACATGTTCTAGGGACCTAAATCTTGTCACCACAATAAACAGAACATGCTGGAAGGATAGATTCCTGTCCCAGAGACTCTGGAACAAACAACTTATCTATATCAAACAAAGCTCCTCATTAGCACTCTTCAAGAAAAATCTTGATGATTGGATGGGAAATAGGAAACTCACCCCAGGGATCACCTCTGTGGCTCTGCTCGACAGGGGCACAGGAAAATTATTTTCTTGGGTGGCGAAAGCCAGGGTACCTTTTTGGCTAGGCTTATATAGGCCCTAGGGCCAATAGCTTAGTACCCACCTATGAACCTATGGAACAAACTCCCCCTTAACATCCGAACATAAATCTCTTTAAATCAGAACTTAAAATTTTTCTCCTAAATGCCAACACCTGTCATTGCAATGATTAAACTTAAATCCCACCTTACCACTTTACTACCTCTCACACTTTTAACACCCACCTTTTGCAAGTATCCGATCTCATTTGCATCTCTTACTCTTTTTGTTGATTAAAAAAAAATCTAACTTTTGCACTGCATGTTATGCACATTAATGTAATGTTTATGCAGACTTCATTCTCAGTCCTTTTGTAAATTTCTAATGTTCTCATGTAAAGCACATTATTGTAATGTTTGCATAAAACTTCATTATCAGATGTTTTTCTTTTTTTGTAACTTTGTAATAACCGTCTACAGCTTTTCTCCTTGGGTCTCCACTGAAAACGGGCCACTGGCTCAGCTGGACTAACCCAGTTAACAAATGGCAAATAAATAATAAATAAATACATTTTTGCCTCATAGTTTTGGTCTCTTCCTCATAAAAATCGAAGCTTTCTGACAAACTACTGGGGATTGAAGTAATTAAATAATAGCAGACATTTGAGGTTCAGGCTTCACATCCTTCAGAAAATGCACATTAAATGAAAACCTTATTCCAGCAACTTTTAAGTTTATAAGAACAATATTTAAGACGTGTCCCCATATTTGGAACTTTGCCCCCCCCCCCCATTATTTTGTCCTTTACTGGTTTCTTGCATTAAGAGGCTATAATGGCAGGAAAAAAAGGCAACAGAGATTTTCCTGAAAAGCAGTGATATACTTTGCAAGCTTGGGAACGTAAGTCCCATACATATGTGCAGTATCTCAGTAAACAAGAAAGAACGTGGAGGAACATACAGCTCCCTTATATAAAGACATTATTTAAGAAAGGTAAGCAATTTCTTTCTTAAATAATGTCATTATATAATAGCAATAATCCTCTGCCATCATGGGTATATCAGTATTTATCCATGGTTGGCTTTGTTTAATTATTTCAGCTTTGCCGTTGTGATCAAACCACACCAACCATGGGTAAATCCTAATATACTCATGCACAGTAATTGATTATTGAGTAAATATCAATCTTTGGTCATTGCAGAAAATTGTCTGCTACATCAAAATACATTATTTATAATCATTATCATCATAGTCAGCCTTTTTTTTTTTGTATTGGGTCAGGGGAGTCGGGACAACTTTTGCCACCTCTCCTAATTCAGAGTCACTATCCTATCTTCTGTGATCACCATGTCTGACTACTGCAGGTCTTCTCTCACTTAGTCCAACCATCCCTTGGTTGGACATCCTTGATTTCTCTTGAATTCTTCCAGTCTACCACAAATCTTCTTTAACAAATCTTCAGCTTTCCTGCACATGTAACCAAACCACTGTAATATGTACTTCTTGACCTTCTCTGCAACTAGGACTACTTTGGCATTTGCTCTGATGTCCTTATTTCTTCTTCTTCTTCTTCTTCTATCCCACTACCCATCTTAGGTATCACTTCAAGCTTCCTCAACTGCTCTGCTTTCACTGCTTAGGTATCTGTTCTGTACAGATACATGGGTCACACTACTGCTTTTTAAACCTTACTTTTCAGCTGTTTTGGCATTCTTCTGCCACAAGCAACTTGACACTCCGTGGCACCAGTTGGCTGCAGTGACTCTGAGTCTAGCTTTCACCTTCTCATTTAGACTTCCCTTCTTCAGAACCACTCCTCCTGGATACCGGCTCTCTCATAACCTGTGCCAAATTTTTCCTTCCATCTCAATGTTCAGCTTTTTCTAATTTGCCCATTTGCTGTCTTGACAACTATCTTGTCTTCATGATCACCAAATAAATAATTTTTTACAAGTTTTTTTTGAAATTTCCAGCATACTATAATAAATAGGAAAAATATATATATATATATATATATATAAATATATATATATATATATATATATATATATATATATATATATATATATATATATATATATATATATATATATATATATATATATATATATATATATTGTGTATGTGTGTATAGATAGATAAACATGGCTTTAGGTCAGAATATCAAATTTTTGGAAACTCGAACTTCATATGGTCAAGACCATATGTTCGACTTTCTGAAAACTTGAATGAAAGAAAACATCAGAACTCTACATATCACACTCCCCTTGCAAATTAATTATACCAACTCTGATATTGTACTACTGTGGGATAAAGGGCAAGTTACCCTATCCCCACACAAATGCTTTGAGTTTTCATAAAGTCAAACAAGTTCTCAACCATATGAAGTTCTTTCTGAAAACTTGATCTTCTGTCATAAACCCACTTATCTTTATCTATATATATATATATATATATATATATATATATATATATATATATATATATATATATATATATATATATATAGCTATATCTATATATATAGCTATATCTATATCTAAATCTATGTATCTGTATATTTAATTGTGTGATTACACACAATCCATTACAGGGGAATGGGGAAGCTATCTATCATGGTACTAATATATTAGTTAATGAACAGCACTATATATATATATATATATATATATATATATATATATATATATATATATATATATATATACATGTGTGTGTGTGTGTGTGTGTGTGTATACATATACACATGTACAGACAAGGATAAGGTATATGTAAAGTAACTGGCCAGGCATACCATTCACTTTGACTTGGGGGAAAAATGACTAGACTGCCTGTTGACATAAACAACTGCTGAATTATCACTTAGCAAGCCAATATTCTCTACATTATAGTAAATAAAATAACTCAGCCTTATATTTTTCTCATCCACAAGCCTACACACAGTGAGTTATTACAGCCAGCAAAACAGAAATGGCACGACATGCAGTGATTCAAAGTAAGACATGCACACGTGTGCGGTTTGCAACACTGATCTGTATAACAGACTGCTGGTAAATATCTGAAAAATACAGCAGCGATCATGTTCCCTTACTTATATATACTAACTCCATGATTGCACACCGTTGTTTCGAGAAAGGAGAAAAACCTTCACATAGTGAATTGCTGAAACTAGCAAAACAGAAAATAGAAACTGCACATGTAGCAATTCCATGTAAAAAATGCTTTGCTGACACAATGTATACAACAGACTGCTGGTAAATATCTATGACATCAACAGTTCTGCCTTGGAGCTATTGTCATCCTTCAAGTACCTTGGTTTCTGGTTAGACCCCTCACTCACTTCCTTATTCACTTAGGAAAAAAAAACACCTGAAACACTGAATACCCCTCTTTTCTGGGCATAAAAAATATTCCATTTTCTGTCATACCTAATCAGAGCTGCAATAGCGAAGTGAATCTTCCTTCCTTAACTTGAATTCTGCCTCCCTTTTGTCTTTGTAGCATCCACTAAAAACTCCCCTCCCATTCAAACATTAGAAAACAACATTTGTAGATATACAACTCATTCCCCAATAAATGAACAACACTCTATAACTAGAGAAAAGGCAAAATGACTTCCAGTTAAGTAAAAAGCAAACCTACTTCTAGGCTCACAACTCAGGCTACTGCATGGACATACTCTCGCTCTCTCCTTTAACCACAAAACTAGCTAAGACTAGCCCTTCACTTCAGAATCCTGAATTAAACTGGTCTTTTGGTCTTTTAACACAAATCCCACTTTCCAAACGTCATGTCTCTGACCATAAATTCACAAGTATCATTTCCAAATATGGGAGTTCTTCCTACCCGAACACAGACACTTCATCTTACCCCAAGTTCCATGGACTGATAACATCTCATCTACATAATCACGTTAAATGTTCCTGGAATTCGACAGGCTGCGTAATTGAACTCCACCACTATCTCTTCTCTATCTGAACTGCTCTACTAGTTTTCATTTCTTCAGTTCTCCCACACCAGGCTTCTGCATACCAAGCTTTTATATATAGGTCCATAGGTTGATACTAGGCTATCTGCCCTAGGGCATTTATAAGCTTAGCCAGAGTATGTTTGGCTTACGCCACCCTTTTAGATTAGTTGACTGTGCCTCTGTATAGTAGGTCACAGAAGGTAGCCCTTTTAAGGTTTGTTTACTGCACCTCTGTATTCCTAAATGTAAAGCAAACTTTATACTTAAACATATATATTGATATTAATGTAATTTTCCTCTCACTTTACTGGTTTATATTTGTATTCTTAGCATTGCAAATTCTTTGTATTTTATCACTGTCACTTTATATTTTTGATATCTTATTTATGCTGTATGATGGTCATATTATCGACCCCAGGCTGAGACTGAAATTGGTCAGAACTGATCACTGCTCTACCCCAGTTAACAAATTCATTAGATAAATAAAATAAAATAAATAAAACATCTAAAAACTACACCGGCAGTCGTGATATTACACAGCTCTGTATAATGTAGTCAACTGTATACAATCTTACCATAGAAACAGTGACACAATAGTTGTATCCAACAACTTAGTCTCCCTGAATAGAGAGTCATAAGATGTAAACTTGAGAATAGTCAGACAACCTGCAAATGAGGGTAAACAACATGACAGAGTGATTCAGAAGCATAATCTATCTATCTATCTATCTATCTATCTATCTATCTATCTATCTATCTATCTATCTATCTATCTATCTATCTATCTATCTATCTATCTATTGATAGTATCACAAAGAGGGGCTAACTCCAGTGTTAATTAATGCAGTAAAATAGTAAAATCCTGGTGCTAAGGGAGACAGATGATGCAAACATGTATGAGGTAGATCTGTGTATGCAACAGGCTGTACTCACTGATGGTACTTACAGTGCTGCATATCATCATTGTTGTTGGTGCTATGTCATCCATTCTTGATTAACATGTCGATGCTCGCCATGCACTGAAATTGTGGAATGTTACTGTGTAGACAGAGAGATGCATGATGAAGGAGCTGTTTAAGATATATCACCCTCATATGCAGGTCCAAACAACGTGAGGAGTACCTATCCAAGTGGATACCAAGATATGTGTAGCTTTGACAATACTAGCTACAGAGACTCTTCAGCGACCATTGGGGTGACACAGAGGATGTATCCCAGGCATCTGCCTCAGGAATAGTCTAACAGTTCTTCATTGCTATGCTACATCAGGTGGGGGAGTATATGCAGTTTCTAGTTATCCACACAGGAGACAACCAACACCGTACAGGCAATTTATGGCATAAACAATTTTGCTAGTTATTGGGAGGCCAGGTAGTGCACCCCCCACCACAATAATGGTCCCATATGGGTAGCAGTGAAGAGGACATATTAACTGCTGAGGTTCACTCTATTAACTGCAATACGGTCTGTAATGCATAGGTTATGATGATATACATTGTGTCTGCAGGCCATCAAGGCAGTACCCACAACTACTACACATGGGACATGTGCAGACTATGCAAGCAATTTGCCTGGTGTAATTTTACACACGGGCATCTTACTAGCAATGCCAGATATACCCTGAAATCATGGTTAATGATGCCTTTCAGACATCCCCACACCATGGCAGAGAATGGCTATAACTTTAAATGGGCTCTCGAGCCCAGTGGACCTCCCCGGCCACCAAACTGGAATAAATAAATAAATAAATAAATATAACCTGTCACAGACCCAGATCATTGTTGAACATGAGTTTGACCTGCTGAAGGCTTGCTTCCGCTGTCTGGATGGATATGTAGGTACCCTGTAGTATGACTTATGCAGTAAGATGTTTTCAGTCTGTACAGTGTTACATACCATAATTATATGAAAACAATTACTGCAGGGCAAGTGCATTCAGAAGGAGGAAATCCCAGTTTTAGCAGTGAATGAGGTACCTGATGAGGAGGAGGAGCCTGTGGAGGAGCTATCTGTGGGGAAGGACTATTCCAGATGGAGGGCTGGAGCAGGATGCCACAGCACTGGCTAAGAGGCCATGCGTGGTCCATAACTATGAGTTGGAATAAAGAACTATAGAGAAAATAAAAAGTGCTACATGCAAACCATCACCCAGTATGTGTTCCAACATG
Source organism: Protopterus annectens (assembly GCF_019279795.1). NCBI lineage: Eukaryota > Metazoa > Chordata > Ceratodontiformes > Protopteridae > Protopterus > Protopterus annectens. The sequence continues at coordinate 1,105,134,214 of NC_056746.1, forward strand.
CATAGATGGGACACACTGTGCATCAGACATAAGCTACCTACATAACAACATACAGATGGCAAGGTACAGTTATCATCATATGCTCAGCCTGGGATGGCCACAGTGTCATGTGCCACCAACAGACAATTGTGTGTGTGTGATTATATGTGCAAACAACATTTTGTGATGTGTCAGATATTTGTTGGTGGGTTAAGAAAGTTGGGTGGACTGGCTAAGGAGGGTGTGCTTTCTTCATTTTGTGTGTGTGTGTGTGTGTGTGTGTGTGTGTGTGTGTGTGTGTGTGTGTGTGTGTGTGTGTGTGTGTGTGTGTGTGTGTGTGTGTGTGTGTGTGTGTGCGTGTGTGTCAAGCTCAGTACTGCAGAAGTCTAGAAGTCTGACTACCTGTTTGCTGAGACACAGCCACAGAAAATGTTGTAGCACTGTGCCCGTATACACTGGAGTGGTTCAGGGCACCCACAGGAGATTAGGAGATTGGTGCAGATTGTGCATGTCCCATCCATGGAAAAGCCATCTCTTAGGATTGTCTCAGGTACAATCTATGCCAAGACATTAGAGTGCTCTGTGAAAGTAAGCAGTGGCCCATGTCACAAACTGACCTAGTACATATGTCTTGCCTATGTAGATGTCCACATCACAACATGCTTCTCTGAATACCTGGTGGCAGAGTGGAGGTCATGGTTTTATATGTGTGTCTCTGGCCTTCCCATTTCATGGCAGCGATTGCTACCAGAGATGGAGGTGGACCGGTCCCAGGAAGTGCATTGGCCATGATGTCTAGCTGCACAGGAACACCTGCTATATTTGAGCTCCCTGCACTGCATGTCCATAATTATTTTTCACATGTGGCCCATGTACCCACAGACATCATCATGCAGGCAATGTGCTACCCCTGCCAGCTCAGCAAGGCCTGTACTGGTGTTAACCTGTTCCTGTATTATATCCCTGTATATGGCTGTGGCCATTTACATGGTTAGCTCAGGTACTGGACAGTACACCCATGCTCAGCTACTGTCATGAAACCCATCTGTGTCTTCCACTCGCCCAGTGGAGCTTGCAGCAACCATGGAGGAGTGTACTGCAGATGAAGGCATCCCTTTCTGGGTACTTATGTTTGCATATTCCTGTTCTTGTGTGACTTCCTGTATTTGTAGGATTGGTTCAACAGGCACAGAAGCTATGTCCATGGAATGGAGTGGGGATGTGCATGTCTCATTGCTGGTGTCCAACACTGACATCATGACCCTTGACCATGCCATGATTTGGCTACCATTATTATTATCATCAGAACTAGACATTTTGCCAATATCAGGCACTTGTATTTCCATGGTGGTGGACTCTGGTAACACTGCACCTGCAAAAACACCCAGCCATAAGTAATGCCCTTCACCACTACCTGTAGGGGGCCTTTATGGCCTTGCTCTATTTCTGTGGGGAATGAAAGATGGATATGGTATAACCAAAGACAGGTATTGTCCACTAATCCCCCAAAAATGACAATGTGGAATCTACATTGTGGCTACATTTGCTGGCCTCTTACAGTATTCTTGAGTATCATAAATGTTATTCTTGAGTTTCATAAATATTATGCATTTCACTAGGTGAACATACGCTTAGGCAATGTGTATCACAGCATATAGGTTTATTCACAAATGAGTATTGGTTCCATACATACTGTTAGATACACTTCAATGACATGCTTAAGGTGTACCACAACAAGGCCACAAATATGTCAGGGATACCACAGAAGATTTGCTAAGTGAGAAGAACATGGCAACTTCTGCTGTAGAAAGTGTGTTGTGCAGGTACGCAAACATAACTATATGGGGCCAAAAGTGCTGCTGATGGATGTTTACAGTTCCTCTCACAGGCTTGTCAAAACACCCACATTACCTCCAGTATCAGACACATGAAGGACATTTGTAAATACTCATATCTTCTTACATGAGAATAGTGTGTTCCTCTCAGGTACTCCTTATAAGATGTATCAGGTAGTAATATCTGCATAAGCTAGCCCCCCCCCCCCCCCCAGCAACCATGTATGCTACTGTGTACATATTATTCAAAGTGCTGTGTAAAGTTAAGAAGCTCTACATGCCATGAGACACGTGTCATAACAGTAACTATTGAAAACATCTGTACTTAGACCACAGGTAAACGTGTTGTATTTATACATATATGGAATAATAAATACAATGCAGTTCGTTGCCCTATCCCATTGGAACATATATCCTGCAAAAGCACTGTAGACAAAGTATTACAGCCTGTCACATTGTCAACATGGCTATACATGTAAATTAGAACATAAATAAAACATGCACTAGTAATATTTATTTACTGATTGATGTTTGTTTACCGGGAAAGTCCACTGGGCCAAGCTAGCCCATTTTCAGTGGAGGCCCAAGGAGAAAAGCTCCAAAGAACATACCTAAAACACATAAAATTAAAAACATAATGCATAAAAAGTACTTAAAAAAATAATACATAAAATTACAAGAAAAAAAGATAATACATAAACTTATTAGAAAGTTTAAAAATTACATATAAAGTATGACCGACTATAACAATGTATAAACAGACAAGTTAGATACAGTAAAAAACTAGTAAATAGTACAGATCATAATGCAGTAATTTTTGAAAAAAAACTGATACACTCTTTTACTTCTGCATATATCATTTGAGGCATTATTTAGATCAAGAAATAGAAAATGGAAGTATAGGTTAGTGAGAATGGCATATGGGTAAGTGTTTATGATGGCATGGGTGTAAGGAAATAAGTAAAACAGAAATAGAAAAGGAGGTAGGTGGAGAAGAGAAAAGGTTAAAGGTCAATGAGAAGAATAGGAGAGAGAGGACGATTAGTAAAGTAGTAGGAAAGTGGAAACGGGTAAGGAGTTAAGTGATATCAAAAGGGGGAGTTAGGTCAAAGATTCATTAGGCGTTTAAAAATAAAAAAGGAATTATGAGGAGAAAAGCTGGATATATACAGAGTTCTGGGTTTAATTAGTAGACTGAGTTTAAGTAATGGATGAGGAGGGAATTGAACAGTTACAAATCCACATGGAAGAGAAGTGACTGTGCAGTGTGCTTTTGAAGTTAGAAGGTCTTGGTTGCAGGCGGATAGATGTTGGAAGGTTATTCCATATTTGGAAATAGTCCAGGAGTATAATAATTGACCTGCAGGTAGTTTGGGTTTATGTACTTGGAGAAGATATTGGTGTTCAGAACGTAGAGGATGAGCTGGATTGTACAGGGTAAAAAGGGGGCTGAGTGCTGGACAGTTCTGAGGTTTATGTATCAGCTTATGAGTGGTTGTGAGCTGGAGGAGGAGTAGGTAGTGGGGGAGTTCAAGCCATTGTAATTGCTTTAGGGCAATACAGTGATGAGTAGAATGGTGACTATTAGCAATCTTGTTATAGCATGTTTCTAATATAGCCTTTAGGGATGACTGCAGGTTAGTTAATGAAGGAGTACCATAAGTTAGTGAAGGCAGAAGGTAAGATAGTGCTGATGCTTGTTTAGAAGGGAGGAGGAGAAATTTGTTATGGTTGTAGAGCAGCCCCAGTTTTTTGTGGGTCTTGCTTATATTGTTTTTAATATGACAATCGAATTTAAGGTTGTTATCAATAATTACTCCTAATAGCTTCGTGTGGGTTACTAACTCAATTTTGGTGGCGTTAAGAGAGAATATTTCGAAGTCAGCTATATTAATGGGTGAATTTCTCTTGGGAATGATCATAAGGTTTTTTTTTTTTAGGATTTAGAAAAAGGTGACTTTTGTAAAGCTAGGTTTCTACTCAGGTAAATGCAACTTGGGTGATTTGCTTTAGTGTGTTTGAATTGTGGACTCGTCTGCATACTGGACTATGGAACCCTGCTGGATAGCTTGGTGCAGATTATTAATAAAAACATTAAACAGAAGAGGGCCTAAAATTGAGCCTTGGGGTACACCTGTAGGGTTTTGAATGTAGGGGAAATAGAGTTCTGACATTTAACAGCATGCTGTCTGTTAGAGAGGTAGCTTTTGAACCAGTTAAGAGACTGGGGAGATAGGCCAATACTGGAAAGCTGTGTGAGGAAGGTGGAATTGGAGACAGTGTCAAATGCTTTTGATAAGTGCAGGAAAGGGGCTGATACAATGTTTTCAGAATCTCAGGCTTTGTTAAGTATGTCTAAGAAGGAGACTAGTGCAGTGGGTGTGCCACGTCATGGCACCTGTGCTGAGTACGGGAGACACGTTTAGGTTTTACAAGCTAGTTTCAAAGTTTTTTGAACACATTTTTCTAGAATTTTGGAGAGAGGGGAAAGTATAGCAATGGGTCGGAAATTGGAGATATCAGCTGAGGGACCACCTTTACGAAGTGCTAATATTGTAGCTTTTTTCCAGAGGCCAGGGACGTAACATTCCTGTATGGATTTATTTATTAAAATGCTAATGGGGTAGGCCACTGAGTCTGATGCGAGTTTGAGAAATTTGGCAGGAATGTTATCAGCAGAGTTGGAGCAGGGCTTTAATTTTAGAAGCAGTTTTTGAAATATTTATTTATTTATCATTTGTTGACCGGGAAAGTCCGACTAGGTTCCACAGAGCCTGTTTTCAGCGGAGACCCGGGGAGAAATGCTCCAGATGCATGTCTTTGGAATGTGGGAGGAAACCAGAGTACCCAGAGGAAACCCACGCGAACACAGGGAGAACATGCAAACTCCACACAGAAGGCACCCCAGCCGAGAATCGAACCGGAGAACCTCTTGCTGTGAGGTGACAATGTTAACCACTGCACCACTGTGCCGCCCCGGTGGATAGGACATAGGGATAGGAGAGAGATTGAAAGGTGACTGAGGAGTTAGTTGTATGCTATTTGGTAATAGAGTGTCAGTGGATGGAGAGGGGTGGTGAGTAGAATATGAAGTGTTGGGAGAGTTCTGAGGTAGTATATGAGATGGAGAGGAAACAGTGGTGGTGTTTGGGAGAGGGAGGGAAAAGGCAGAAGTAATATTGGCAACAGTGTCAATAAAATAAGAGTTAAAGATACTTGCATTTTGTTCAGGAGGCTTGTTGGGGTGTGGGCATGGGTTGGGTTTGGTGCCATGGTTCAGGAGATTGTTGATAAAAGACCAGAAAATGTTGTGATTACTTTTTCTATTAATATACTTTCCAGGAAATGCTCAGACGTACTTAGAGGCACAGTATCAGTTAATATCAACTCTTAGCAAATACATTTATCTTTCCAGTTAACAAACTTCAGAAAAATGTCTGCTTTGCAAACTTTCAACAAGCCTTGGTAACTGCTGCTATGTAATCTTCCATACCATGATAAGAGTCAAAGTGGACACTTTTATTGTGAAATTTTGTTACTACTTGTAATACTTGACTGTTCTTTAAATTTTATCCTAACACACACACACACACACACACACACACACACACACACATATATATATATATATATATATATATATATATATATATATATATATATATATATATCGATCTACTTCATAACATTGAAATTTCATAACGTTGAATTTCATAGCATTGAGATCATAACATCAAAAATTCAAAACACTGAAAACCCAAAACATTGAGAACTCAGAACATTGAAAGTGTGCTTCATAACATGGAAAACTACATTGCAGAAGTAAATATCACCTCCACCTACAACCATACTAACAAACACACTTTCTACTATGTTTCTGCAGTGTGGCAAGAACCCCTGCACCCCCCCATGTGGGGGGATCTGCCCCCCACACCGCTGTAAATTAAATATACCAACTCCAAGATCGCACTACAGTGGAAAAAAGTTAATTTCCTAACCTCACTGTATCACAATCACGGCTTGCCCCCCTGCAGAAACATAGTAGAAAGTGTGTTTGTTAGTTAGGTGTTGTTGTAGGTGAAGAGGATGTTATTTACATATGCATTGTAGTTTTCAATGTTATAAAGCACACTTTCAGTGTTCTGAGTTTTCAATGTTTTGGGTTTTCCATGTTTTGGGATTTAGATGTTTTGGTCTCAATGTTATGAAATTCAATGTTATGAAATTTCAGTATTATGAAGGGGATCCACACACGCACACACACACACACGCACACAAACACACACACACACACACACACACACACACACACACACACACACACACATATATATAGATATATATATATATATATATATATATGGGTCTACTTCATTTGATTGAAAGACAATTTGACCTAAACCCATTTGATCGGAATTTCATTTGATCGAAAACCAGTATTCAAGGCACAAAACTGGGATTTGTCCTCCTCCCCAATGTCGTGTGATGATGATATATTCCAAATATACATCCAGTTATAGAGACGTTCTCCAGAATGGTAGAGAATGATATATATAAGTACTATGATAACAGAAGTAAAAATACTACTAAAAAACGTAATTACAATCTTACCTATTTACAAAAACAAGCCTTAGACAATCTCAGAAATGACCTCTCAATAGTTATAAGACCAGCTGATAAGGGAGGCCCCATAGTGATTTTAGACTCCACTAGATACATCAGTATGATGGATTCTATGTTAAGTGATGGAACATTCTATGGTAATATAAGCCTTTTAGAGGTTGGTACGAAAGTCTTCCAAGTCTATGACACTCTAGATGACCTCCATCGTAGTCATATTATTTCAGATACCCTATTTGAATATCTTAGAGTTAGGAATCCCTTGATACCAGTAATACAAGGCTTACAAGATTCACAAGTCATTGACTTCCCTCCCTGAGACCTATTGTAGCAGGGCAAGGATGGCTAACTGAGCCTTTTCTATTCTACTAGAATATTTTCTTAGACCTTTAGTGGATAGTAATAAATTTATCCTTAAAGATAGCAAACAGTTTTTGCTTGACTTATATGAGTTTACTGCTACACTGAAAGATAGGGAACCATTTTTACTGGTTACACTTGTCGCGTTACTAGTCTCTTCACTATGATTCCTAACCAAGAAGGTATGTTAATGTTTCAAAGATATATTCGTAGTAAATCTAATTTTGAAGAAGGGACAGTGGACCTACTTTCTTTATTTTTAGAGATTGTTCTTGAGAACAATATGTTTATTTTTGGAAAGGAGATCTATATACAGAAAGATGGCGTAGCTATGGGCACTTCATGTGCCAATAGCTACGCCAACATTGTGATGGCAGACTGGGAGGAGAATTTCTTTTTTCCGTTAATTTTATTCCAGAAATATGTGGGTTACTACAGACGGTTTGTAGATGACCTCTTTTTTATCTGGAAAGGAGATGAAGCATCCCTTCTGGAATTCTTTGTTTCCATTAATGGACTAACGGATTTCTTGAAATTTACTATTAATTATTCCAGTGTTGAAATATCATTTCTAGATGTCCGCATAAATAGATTACCTAGTGGTTTATTAAATACATCAGTGTATAGGAAACCCTGTTTTAGGAATACACTGTTGCATCGACATAGTATGCACCCCAGATATGTTTTTGAGAACATTATGAAAGGGCAGTTTATGCGAGCATCAAGGTTGAACCCATGCCCCTCAGGACATTCCAAAGAGATTGAATCACTTACAAATAGATTTTGGAACGTAAATATGTGATGAGAGACATAGATAGGAATAGGAATCAGGTTGACAAATTGAGAGACACAGTGGCTAAACCTTATTTTTCAAGGAAAGAAGCATCTGAAGCAGTACCAGCTATCAGTAGGGGTGATAATGTTAAGTTGTCCTTATTTTACTCTAGAGATGTTGACAAGATCAAGGAGATAGTACATAGACATTGGGGAATCCTTGGATTGGATGACCAAATCTTAGAAGTAGTAGGTGATAATCCAAGGTTTGTCTATAAGAATAAACCCAATCTAAAAAGGACCTTATGCCATCGCCTTTAGTAGAACATGGTTACCAGAAACCAAGATCTGACCATAATACAATATCCTGTCAAAATTGTAATCAATGTCAATATATAGACAACAGTGACACTTTTAAACATCCGACAACACAAAAATTTTTTACTTTAATACTGGCACCAATTGCACCAGCAATAATGTTGTATATATTGCTAAGTGTGTCTCTTGTCCGGTATTTTATGTAGGCAAGACTTGCAGACAACTTAGAGAACGTATAAGAGAACATGTTTACAACATTAGGATAGCATCTGATCATAATGCACTTGCCAGACATGTTAGAAATACAGGTCCTGACCATTACTTTAACTTTAGTGTACTACAACAAGTTGAACCTAATCTCAGAGGTGGAGATGTTGATTCACATTTATTGGAATGTGAACTGAGATGGATTGTCCGCCTTAGAGCGGACAAATTCCCTGGTGTCAATGATAGAGTCCAGGTTAAACCATTACTACGTAAGAAAAGGGTTTTAGACCCCCTACTTAGTTATTTCTCCCTTCCCATACACACGCCTACCTGTATCACCTTTGTCTACTGAGGTGGATTGTCCCCCTCTCTGAGCAGACATTTTCCCTGGTGTCATTGATGGAGTTCAGGTTTACCCTTTACTGTGTAAGCAAAATGTTTTTAGATTACACACTCAGTTGCCTTCCCCCCCCCTTTTTACACATACCTACCTGCACTACTTTTTAATTCATGTACTATCATATATCTGAACCCTGTTGCACATATAGACTTATATAGACTTTTATGGAGCATTTTTATATAGTTTTTATATAGTTTTTATATAGTTACACTTGAATTAATCGTATTTTACCCCTTTTTTCCTCTTCATGCTACACTATGGATGTTTTATAACTTTATAACATTTCACTATCTTATTTTACATTTGTTTTAGGTCATAGATGTGTATTTATACTATGTCCTTCTGTATTATGATGAATAAACTACCTTAGCTTTTTAAATGTATTTTAGAAGTATATTAGAAGGATTTCTGTATATATGTAAATGAACTAGAGTTTAAGTCAATTAACTATGTCATGTGCACCAATGAACTTCTTCCATTGTATATTTAAATGCTTTGTTTTTAATGGCAGTTGTTGAAGTTTTGAAAAAGCCATTTGGTGAAAGCGCTTAACTCTAGCTAGCTATTAAAGTTCTCGTTTGGATTATACTTTTGTGCGATTCTTTTTGGGTTGAAGAACCAGCTACACTTGCTTTACTTTGCAGCATACTACTTTTATGAGCTGAAAAAGCTGTTTTACTTTGGAAATAGAGGTTTGCTGTTTTTGTTTTTGTTATTTTACATTGGGAACTGGATTTTTACTGCAAAGCCATTCTTTTTGGGTTGAAGAACCAGCTACACTTGCTTTACTTTGCAGCATACTACTTTTATGAGCTGAAAAAGCTGTTTTACTTTGGAAATAGAGGTTTGCTGTTTTTGTTTTTGTTATTTTACATTGGGAACTGGATTTTTTACTGCAAAGCCATTTCGCTCCTTTTTGTGGTTAATTTATTTATGATACACTGTCGTCTGAATTAGGAGCGTTTACCTTTTACTGCAAGCAACTTGTTGCCTGGTTTTATTCTACACTTTCTACTATGTTTCTGCAGTGTGGCAAGAACCCCTGCACCCCCCCATGTGGGGGGATCTGCCCCCCACACCGCTGTAAATTAAATATACCAACTCCAAGATCGCACTACAGTGGAAAAAAGTTAATTTCCTAACCTCAATGTATCACAATCACGGCTTGCCCCCCTGCAGAAACATAGTAGAAAGTGTGTTTGTTAGTTAGGTGTTGTTGTAGGTGAAGAGGATGTTATTTACATATGCATTGTAGTTTTCAATGTTATAAAGCACACTTTCAGTGTTCTGAGTTTTCAATGTTTTGGGTTTTCCATGTTTTGGGATTTAGATGTTTTGGTCTCAATGTTATGAAATTCAATGTTATGAAATTTCAGTATTATGAAGGGGATCCACACACGCACACACACACACACACACACACACACACACACACACACACACACACACACACACACACATATATATATATATATATATATATATATATATATATATATATATATATATATATATATATATATATATGGGTCTACTTCATTTGATTGAAAGACAATTTGACCTAAACCCATTTGATCGGAATTTCATTTGATCGAAAACCAGTATTCAAGGCACAAAACTGGGATTTGTCCTCCTCCCCAATGTCGTGTGATGATGGAGTTGGTATATATAGTTAGGGGGTGTGGGGGGCGAAGCCCCCCACCTAGTTTCCTTTAAAAGAAGAAAATAAAACAATTTTTTCAATTACATCATGATCAATTATTATTTAAACTAACAGAAAGTGATGAATCAACTATTTGAAAAGGTTTGTCAGGCGCCAAACGAAAGCGCTTATTTTATTGTGTGTATTTTTTAAGTTTTACTATTAAAACTTCGTTGGTCAAGTTCGTGGTCCGTGGATTCTTTTGGAAAGTTGTTGCTGCTCTTATTGTCTAAATATGAGTACTCTCACATGTTAAAATATTCTCTAAAGGACCAGTAAAGTTTTAAAACATTTAATAATAAATACTAAAAGAACATGAAAATGGTAAATATCTATTTACAATAAACGCCAGAGTTTCAATCACAGGAAATATTAAAAATAACACAGGTGGGCAAGTTCACACAGTTACAGAAAAACAGTATTTAACTAATTTTACTATATTTTCCTGACTAATCTAAAGAATACTATTCCCTGGTCACTTAGAAGAGCAAGCCAAGATGAAGTAGTGAGATAGCCTTCTTTGTCAGGTTACAAGAACAGACTGCCCTGAGACTTCTGTCTCATCGAATATTAAAACATTATTAATGACATCACATACATCTGGTCATCTGACTTCTGCCCAGTAATTTAATTTTCTTAATATTTCTCAAAGTCTGGTGGATTGGGATTAACTTCTTCTCTTCCATTATCCTCTGTTACAATATATACATTTAAACAGTTACAATAATGCATGTACATTTCTTTTCTGCCCAGCAATGCACACTGTTGATGCATTTTTAACACAAACAGCTTTACAAATAAATTTCCAACACAAGCATCTGTACAAATAAGTTTGATACTCCAATAACATATAATTCTTTACTAAATGCCTGCTTGGTGTGCTGGCATCTGCTACATATCCACTGCCCCACTTCTCCTGTCATAGTTGGCAATACCTCACATAATCACAACAGTTTTTGTTACTTATATGCTGTTTAAGTAGTTTTGCATGTTTGATTAGTGTTATTTGGTTTGGATTGCAAATGAATGTAAGGATAATAAGTTGTTAGTCCATTTATACAAGACGTGACTTGAAAGGAGATGAAAAAGAGGGGGTGTGGGTGAAGACAATTTGAAAAATTAAAATACTGCAGGAAAAAGAAGGGACAGAGAAAACAGATGACTGAATAAAAGGAAGAAATTAGAATATGAAGTTGGAAGATTAATGGTTTGACAAATGTTATAAAAAAGGGAAAGAATTAATGGAGTAATAAAGAAAATGGACAACAATAGTAGCTCTTTTTTGGAGGCATGTTTAAATCATAATGAACACATAAATTTGGAAAGTAGAAGTTTCAAACTACAAGTAGTTTTACTTATGAGAGATATAGAATAAGAGGGACAGTAATCTTAACAGTAATGGGAGTACCATTTGAACTCAAAGGGAAATTAGTTGGTAAAAAAGGTAAATATGCTGGACTTAAGGGTTATCTCTTTGGGCAGATACTTACAATATTGGCAGTGTATATTCCCTCAGGGCAAACTACAGAGAAGTCAGAGCTATTATAGAAGACATACTTTGGTTCACTGTGGACTTATTATAAATGACTGAGGTCTGGAACCAAATCTGTAATAGAGAAGATGTGCCATGTAAATTAAGGCAGTGAAAGATATTGCGGGTTGAGTAGCAAAAAAAGAGACAGTGAAGCAATTAGAGTTGGCAGATATTTGGACACTGAGCACACAGACAAACAAGGTGGAGGATTTCCCCTACTAGTCCGCTAGCTATGGCACCTGCTGTAGAATTATTAAGGGTTTTGCAATAAGAAAACACCAAGACCACATTAAGAAGGCAGAGATAGGACCAATAATTTTCCACAGACCATGCATATATAACAACAAGGCTCAGACTCCTGTCCACCAGTTGCCTATTAAAACACTTGAGATTTCCTGCATGTCGTCTGAAGCTGGACAAATACAAGAAGTGGGTAAAGAAACACTGCAACATCAGGTAGGGAAGTTGAACTGATTTCATTCAGGGAATGTGAGAACTGTAAATAGGAGATGCATGGACAATGACATGAGTAAAGAAAGAGAGACAGCAGGAAAAATGTAATCCAAGGAAAATATAAGTAGAGAAAGAGAGGCAGCAGGAAAAGCGTAATCCAAGGAAAATATTTTGAGAATACTTTTACAGCCAAAGGGCATTATCAAAGAGACTGAGGTAGGCAAAGAATGAGAGAGAAATATACATGTTAGTGGATAAGCACAGTAATAAAGAAAAACAAGCAGGGAAGACACAGCAGGTATCAGAAGATTATTATAAGAATCTTTAGAAAATCTATCAAGAATGAGTAAAATTTAGATATGGTAACAATCACAGTATTTAGATCAGATGTAACTGCAGAAGATAGAAGACAAAAGATGCAGAAAGGCTACTAAAAGAATGACTGGAGCAAAAATTAAGACATGCTGGGAAGTCTTCTGAAACAGAAGGGCTGCCCATAGAAATCTAAAAGATCCTGGAGAAACGTATAGCTGGTGTCTGGAGGTTATTTAATATTAAACAAAATGAAGATCCTTTCCTCATGGAAGTTAGTTATCATCTTCCCCATATAAAAGGATGTTAAATATCCTACACTGACAGCATCATATCACCCAGTAATGGTGCTAAATCATGACTATAAATTATTCTTGTCAATATTGGCTGCAAGAGTGAATAAAGTAATTGCTACGCTGATAGTGCTGTATCAGACTGGATTTATACTGGGTTGGAGGACAGCAGATACACATATTGATGATTATTTAAAACAAATGCAAATGTAAACAGAATACCCTTGGCTTTGCTATGTCTGGATGCAGATAAAGCATTTGACAGAGAGGTGTGGAACCTCTTATTCAGGGCCTTAGGGAAAATAAACTTTCCACAAGGGTTCATTCTCTTAAAAAAAAAAAAAAAAAAAAAAAAAAACGTATATGAGGGCTCATAGGCAAGAATCAAAATAAGGGAAAGCCTATCAGAGAGGAATAAAATCAAAAGGAAAATAAGACAGGGCTGCTGTATGACCCTACTGTTATTTGCATTTTGTTTTATAACTGTTAGCTGGAAAAATAAGTTCAGTAATGAGGGGATATTAATGGGAAACTACGGAACTTATCTCTCCATGTTTGCAAATGATGTTCTAGTGACAATGATAAAACTGAAGGAGGATCTTCTCAAATTATTGGGAAATCTATGAGACTTTTGTACAATACTCAGGCTGTATAATTAATATTAATAAAGCACAAGCATTAGAAGTAAAAAATATAGGAAACATAGATGACTTACAACAGCACAAACCAGAAACATGGAAGTATGATGAAGACAAATATTTAGAGATTAGGTTAGTTACGAATCTAGAGACCACACAAAAGATATCATGTATGAAAATACCAGAAAATATACAGAGAAATGTATGAAAATACCAGAAAATATACAGAGAAATTTACAAAAGTGGAAGGTAATACATTAAGACCTTGACCAAAGAGTAAGGGTACTTCAGTGACACATGGAGGAAAAATAAATAAAAAAGCGTATGGATAAATGAAGGACTTTATTTGACAAGTGCAGCAGACCTAGAATAGCCTGGAAGAAAATGTTGCTCACATAATGGGATTAGCAGTAGCACATATATAATATTATGGCGAGGCAATGTCACTGCATTCTGTGTGACATTTATTTATTTAACATTTGTTTACCAGGAAAGTCCAACTGGGACAGAGCCCATTTTTGGCAGAGGCCTGGGGAGAAATGTTCCAGATGCATGTCTTTGGAATATGGGAGGAAACCCGTGCGAATGCAGGAAGGACATGCAGACTCCACACAGAAGACACCCCAGTTGAGAATGGAATTGGAGAACCTCTTGCTGTGAGGTGAAAATGCTAACAGCTGCACCACTGCCAGCGTCAGACTTTGGGATATATTGCAAGATGAAAGGAAGTGATTTTAGAAGAAGTGAAGGAAAGAGACTTGTTAGAACTGATGTGGGTTGGAGAAGAAAAATAATTTAAGGCCACCATATTAAAGACTGTAAAAAGGAAATGGGAAAGATATTTTTAGCCAAAAAAAAGTAAGCTGGTAATGGAAACAAAAAGAGTTAGAAGCCTGTTATAAGGCATATATTATAGGACCTGAGGGAATTATGAGATTGGATGAAGTAACATGGAAATATGATATACTTGCAAGTAGTTATTGGAATTTGAATACCTAATGTTGGAAATATAAGTCGCAAGTCTGGAAAGCTAAGGAGGCAGGGTCATGGCCCTCATTAATACTCTGGACAAAGGAGAAAGGATAATAGGGAAGGTAATGTAAGCAACAAAAAACTGATAACCCAGACAGCAAAAAGCTGATGATCTTTAAAAGAAAACAGGGAAAGGGAAAGATAGGAGTAGTACCTAGAAAGGGGAACTTCCAAGAATACTCAGGGAAGATGTTGTAAAGCTACCAAAATAACAATTAAGGCAAGAAGATGCAGGATTTTGTGGTGGAAGTGCCAACATAAATTCTTCTATATGCAGAATACATTAACAAAGTCATTATCAATAGTGAATGCAGACTGCCAGAGATGCCAAGAAGAGAAAGGGGGACATGGCTGCATGTATTTTGCAACTTTGGAGCATTAGATGTGTACCATAATAATATAGAAAACATCATAAGAAGACTGTGTGAACAAGAAATTAAAAACAATATTATTCTTATTATTTAATATTATTATACCCTTACTCAAACAACAGACAACGTAATGTGGATAGTGAGAAAAGCTATTATGAGAAAATGCAAGTAAGATTTTCTCCAACAAAACAAGAGCTTATAAAGTTAGTAGACTCATTAAGAGAGGATGATGATAAGAAAAAATAACCCACAAAGGATTGTTAATAGGTTGTTACCATGGATAAAATACTTTATAAGAAAAGTCTAGAAGGTAAAACTAGACTGACATTAGGTTAGAAGCTAGGTGATGGGGCATAGAACAAAATAAAGAAAGATTCATAGTTGCTCAACTTATCTTTGAAATAATGATAGAATGTGAACACAGCAAAGTTTTTGTTTGCATTGGAAAGAAGAAAATTGTGTGTATTAGACAATGCTGGACCAGAGTGTGTTAATGGATCAGTATTAGTACTAGCTACAAGTAGAAAGTAGATGGTGAGCTACTGATGAAAAACTATGATGTGCAACATGCCTGAGAAATGCACAGTGTGTATAGATAAACTTTATTCATCATTTTCCCATATTCTATCTGCCTGTTAAAAAGAACTAATCACTGCTGGCATGATGTAAACCAGCAGTAGTGTTTTTATTGAAAACATCATTCAGGAAGATCAACCCCACCAAGATACCAAGATAAACTGAGCAGATACCCTTTCATGCAGTTTGGTCTCAAGGAGCAGTTGGAAAACCCTGGTGAACTCCATCTGGGAAGACAAAACATTAATTTCTGCTGTCTTGGAGTCCGGCTCAATAGCCAACTTAACTTCCAGCATCAAATAAGCATGATTTAGCAGACTAAAGCTTACATTTCTAAAACTCTTTTCTGAGCCAGAAAAGTGTGTCACTTTCTTTTACCTCAAGATAGAATTCCTATGGGAACAGGGTAATCTTCAAAAACAATTATAATATGGGCTTCCAATAATTTTAGCTACCTCCAAAAAAAATTTTTCATCCCTGTAGACATTGTCAAATAAAATTTGTAGATTGATAACCCTCAACACTAAATAGGGGCACCTTGTCAAACTCTGACAAACACAAAATGGCTGAATATAAAACAGAGGTTACAATTACTACTCAATGCATCTCTAGTCAAGCTGCTTAACCAAGAATCCTTCTCTGCCTTAGTAGACCACCTAACTTCACCTACAATCTCTGATTTCTCTATTCCACTGATGGCATTCTTCTTCCCCCTCTGAAATAAGCTTTGCTCTCCCAGATATGTCTTCTCAATCATGGACTAAACGTTTTGGAATTCTTGCTTGCCAGGCTGGAGGATAGACATTCCATTCAAAACTTTCACTCCCAACTGAAAACATCTTTCCAAAGCTGAAGTTTGTAACTGTTTCCATACTTTTGCCACTGCCCAACTCTTCTCATGAACCTTTCACTCTGCTTTCCTAGTCTCCTTGTAGTCTTCTTTTCCACCTTCATATCGTATTTGCTCCATCTTGTTCTAATATCCTTTTACCTATTTCCCCTCCACCTTTTTTCTCTCTCTTTCTCCCCCCCCCCCTCCTTATTAACCTCATTATAAATACTGCACGTGATGAATGAAGAGAATGAGAGAGAGAGAGAAGGTTGGATGATGTGGAGATAGTGAATCAGGAAGTGAAGCAGACTAGCAAGGAGGAAGTAAGGACAGCTATGAAGAGGATGAAGAATGGAAAGGCTGTTGGCCCAGATGACATACCAGTGGAAGCATGAAGGTGTTTAGGAGAAATGGCAGTGGAATTTTTAACCAGATTGTTTAATGAAATTTTGGAAAGTCAGAGGATGCCTGAGGTGTGGAGAAAAAGTGTTTTGGTACCTATCTTTAAGAATAAGGGTGATATGCAGAGCTGCAGTAACTCCAGAGGGATAAAATGGATCAGTCACAGCTTGAAGTTGGAAAGAGTAGTGGAAGCTAGGTTAAGAAGGGAGGTGATGATTAGTGATCAGCAGTATGGTTTCATGCCAGGAAAGAGCACTACAGATGCAATATTTGCTCTGGAAGTGTTGTTGGAGAAATATAGATAAGGTCAAAAGGAGTTGCATTGTGTCTTTGTGGACTTAGAGAAAGCATATGACAGGGTGCCTAGAGAGGAGTTGTGGTATTGTATGAGGAAGTCGGGAGTGGCAGAGAAGTATGTAAGAGTGGTACAGGATATGTACAAGGGTAGTGTGACATTGGTGAGGACTGCGGTGGGAGTGACAGATACATTTAAGGTGGAGGTGGGATTACATCAAGGATCAGCTCTGAGCCCTTTCTTATTTGCAGTGGTGATGGACAGGTTGACAGATGAGATTAGACAGGAGGCCCCATGGACTATGATGTTTGCAGGTGACATTGTGATATGTAGTGAGAGTAGGTACCAGGTTGAGGAGACCCTGGAGAGGTGGAGATATGCTTTAGAGAGGAGAGGAATGAAGGTCAGCAGGGCTAAAACAGAATATATGTGTGTAAATGAGAGGGAGGGTAGAGGAATGGTGAGGATGCAGGGAGTAGAGTTGGTAAAGGTGGATGAGTTTAAGTACTTGGGATCAACAGTTCAGAGTAATGGTGAGTGTGGAAGAGAGGTGAAGAAGAGAGTACAGGCAGGGTGGAATGGGTGGAGTTGTGTCAGGAGTGATTTGTGATAGATGGGTACCAATAAGAGTGAAAGGGAAGGTCTGCAAGAGGGTAGTGAGACCAGCTATGTTATATGGGTTGGAGACGGTAGCATTGATGAAAAGGCAGGAGTCAGAGCTGGATGTGGCAGAGATAAAGATGTTAAGATTTGCACTGGGTGTGACGAGAATGGACAGGATTAGGAATCAGTATATTAGGGGGTCAGCTCAGGTTGGACAGTTTGGAGACAAAGCAAGAGAGGTGAGATTGCGTTGGTAGATTGCATTGGTTTGGACATGTGCTGAGGAGGGATGCTGGGTATATTGGGAAAAGGATGCTAAAGATGGAGCTGCCAGGTAAGAGGAAAAGAGGAAGGCCTAAGATAAGTTTATAAATGTGGTGAGAGAGGACATGCAGGTGGTTGGTGTGAAAGAGCATGATGCAGAGGACAGGAAGAAATGGAAACAGATGATCCGCTGTGGTGACCCCTAATGGGAACAGCCGAAAAAAGATGATGATAAATACTGCACGCATTATACTTTCTAAAGGTGTGTTTACCCTGTTTGCCATCAAGCTTTTGTTTTACCGTATTGCTGACCTTATATTTCAAATATACCTATGTTTTGTTCAACATTATCTTATTTACAGTGTACCTTTATATTTTTCTGCGTGTGTGACTGTGTATGTGTGTGTTTGTGTTTTTTTTCCTTATTCCCAGGCTGTCCTGAAAATGGTCCATGCAGATCAATGCTCTACCATGGTTAACAAATTTAAATAAATAGATGCAACAAGTATATTTATCAGTTTGTTTTTTGTTTTTGTGTTTTTGTACACACATATTGCATGCATACTCATTAGAATACCTCACATAAGCAGCCATAACAGATACAGGCAAAACACAGAGAGAAGGATTCATAAACAAATAACAAAATGCATGAGGCAAAACTGTGTGGGGAGTAGTAAAACACATAGTGGAGGACAATTTAGAAACACAAGTAGCGCTGCAATACAAATAGGCAAAACTGTGCTTTTGGCATTATATGCTATGACAGTATAATGATATGGAAATAATGGTAATCTAATTGTGAATGCAAATGAGCGTAAATTACATGGGAGAGTGATTTCAAATTGTATAAATGTTACATAATCAGTCAAGGCTGCCAGCGAGTTTGTAGACTTAGTTTTCTTGATGAACAGAGACAGATGCCATGCTAAGATGGTAAAAGTAGTAGCCATAGTAGCCAAACATCATATGTTAGAAGACACTCTCGCAGCCAACATATGTCACAGGGTATGTCACTGTCCTCCATATCAGAGAAGGATCTGACTGTGCTTAACATACCATCACCTCCACTACAGGGACATAGCCAAACACTGTGGTGTAGACAGATATACCATATGGAAATTTGGAAGATTAGAGAAATGTGCTATCCTCCATAGAATATAGGAGACTGTAGAAATGTGCTATCCCCACAAGGAATTACATAGGCTACATGTAATACCTATTCCAGTGCATGTGAAGGTCCAAAAAGTACTGCTAATCTTTGTTAGAGGTATGTTCTACTGACCATCAGGAGACAAGTTGAGTGTGTTACAGCTATCTGTGTCACAAATACTACATCAGTTCCCTGATTCACACTGCAGTATGTAGAGAAACATATGTGATTTACAAGAACCACAGAGGGTAGAGGCAGCATTAAGCAGGCATTGTGTAGAATAGTCCATTCTAGGAACCACAGATTGCATCCATATCACTATCAAAACCCTGCCTGGTCCACATGGGCAATGTTAAATCAAACAGAAGGGTTTATATTCCATCAGCTGCCAGGTGGTGTGCAATGCACAGGGTATTGCTTACTAAGGGTCTGTGAACTATCCAGGTAATTCCCATGATTTCCACATCTGACATACATCTGACCTATGCCAGTGATTTGTACATGGTGCCATCCCATAGGGACATCCTATTGGTAATACCATATATGCCCTGGAGACATGGCTAATGACACTAATATGCAAACCTCAGAGCATGACTGATATACAGTACTGCACTGCCCTGTTGCAGATCCACAACACCACTTAGTGTGTGCCTGGATTGAAGAAGGTCTGCTTCTGCTGCCTAGATTCCTCTGGTGGTGTTCTGCAGTATGCTCCTAAAGCCTGCAGCAAGATTTTAATCTGTGCCATTCTGTACAACAGGTTGGTATGCAGAAAGAGCATGGAGATTTCCATTTGAGGACCAGACAGACTAGAGCCAGCAGTGGACAAGGTACTACATGAGAAGTCACCTGAAAAAAATGGCATCCAAGGGAGAGGTGAGTGCAATATGCTGTTGCTCTAGGAAACTAGCAGTGTCTGGTCCACAACAGTAGACACAATAAAGAGTAAAACTAATGCAGACAATACTAGACCAAGGCTATGCCTTATAGTGTATTGACTTGCCACACTGTACATCAGGTATCACCTACTCATATGACACAGCAGTGAAAGCAGGGCACAAGTGTCATCATATGCGCAGGTCAGGATGGATGCAGTGACAAGAATGGGCATATTGGTGGGAGGAGAGGATTGACAGATGTGGATGGGAGTCTGTGATACGAACATTAGAGCAGGGTGAGCTGCATATACTGTGCAGTGAGGGGGTAATGCTTCCGGGGGGGGGGGGGGGGACAGGTATCCAGCAGTAGTGAGTACTTGCTCAGAATGGGTTCCAGGGGATACAACTCCTGTAGATGTGGTTGCATGGTGTGAATATGTGTATGACAATTGTGGGACCTCAGAGGGAATAATATAGACCAAAAACATCCCAGTCCATGGGTGTGTCCCCTCCAGGGAATGCACTGGCACCTGCACTCACTGGCAAGGATGAAGATGAAATGAGAGACTGAGACTATCTGGCCATACCATATGCCTGAACACCATGCCCAAATATCTAGATCTGGGTGCGTTACCATGCCATACTGCACCATGCACACCACTGGTGGATGGTATGTTGGATGTAGCTATTTGTGACCTTAACCTACTTACTTTGTGGGGTATGCTCATAGATGAAGTAGATGAGTGGTGATCATAGTAGCATTGTTGGTCAAGTTAGATCACCCTATGGCAGCAGTGAGGCCATCCACATTCCTGTCAAATATCCCAATAATTTGGTAATACCTTCATGCACACCATCCTGCAGGCTGTGCAGTAATTCTATTGCCGTTACCATAATGGTGGAGGTGACATCTACATGTTGCAGGATGAAAGAGCTGCACGTCCATTCAGAAATGCCCATTGCAACACACCCATTTCAGGCAATGATCAGGAACCACGGCATCGACTGCCACTAGTTCGCTGCTTCTGATCCTTGTAGTGGTGCCACTCCCTACTGTAGGTGTATGGGCAGGGTATGACAGTATGCCCAGCATAGGGGTGCTGAGATTAACCTGTCCTTTTCTGGGTTCTGGAGATGTGGCGGGTGGGCTCCACAGGCAATGGCATTATGATTGGATGTGAGTTATAATGTGCCTTCCTCAGTTACCATTGTGGACAGTAGCACTGTGCCTTCAGACTGTGCTTCTGTAAGGCCACCTTCCCTGCCAGTGTCCAGTGAACTGACATCAGGAATACTATGTTCTATGACAGAGGACTTTATAGCAGTAGCACCTGTTAAAACAGTCAGGTAAACTACTGTGTGTAACACTGCTGATATATTTACTTATTTTATTTATTTGCAGTTTCTTAACCAGGAAAGTCCATTGGGCTGAAAGTGAGCCTATTTTCAATGGAGGCCCAGGGAGAAAAGCTCCATATGCAATAATTGCAAAGCTAAGTCAACAAAGTTAACAAGTACAACATAATTTTCAAAACTACTAAAACACAGTAATATAGAAGACAGAATAATAACCTTTGAGCAAGGTAATGTAAGTAATAAGTACAATATAATTTTCATACTATATATGGCAATTCCACTTCCTGGGATGCATCAGTGATATAAATAACTGCAATGCAAAGAATGTAAACAAACATACTTTGTGTGGTATGCCTTTGTGCCTGCGTGATAGATGTGCTTGCTCATCTGAGCTCACTGCCTAGGCATGCCACTAAAATGTGTACTGAAATAATCAAATACAATGTGGTGCATTCCCAACAGAGGCACAGGATGGTACATCCAGTTTAGCTCCTACATCCAAGCCTCCTCTAGGAAACAGAGTCCTTTCTGTCTCCTCAGATAGGGACAACAGGAAATCCTCCATGGAGGTGAGGAATGTTTGTGAAGTTAGACTCTTATCCGTGGCCATACTGTCCTGTGCAATGACATGGGCTTTATTGCAGGCATGGAGGATCATTGTGACACTATGATGCACCTGATGGGCTGTCCTGTTGTGACTTACAACTGGAGTAACATCCCCACCAGCTCACACCACACATACACAGAAGTCCTGGTTGCTCTCGTCTCTGCTCAGAATCTGTCATCTGTGTTCACGAAGGGCCTTCAGTAGAACATTGTTCTATGTCTGGGAGAGCTTCTCACAACACTTCATCTCTTTAGGCAGTACCTGTAAATGTAGACAGACATATATAGTCAGTGAGTGGGCACAAAATATGTGCAGCACCACCTGTACTGGACAAACACCCATGTGGCACCTGTGCCACCACAAGGTACCTTGCCTAGCATACACCAGTATTACAAGAACATTTCTCCATCACAGTCCAGTAGGGATGTATAGGGATGGGCTGTGTTGTTACACTTACCTGTGCCCAAGAGAGTATAGTCATCAGTAGCTCTCCATATTCATCTCCACCCTGTATTTGTTATCCACAGCACCTTTGCCACATCACCTCCATCCACTATATGATCTACGTTTAGTCAATTACATCTTTATCCCCATATTAGCAGCATGGTTGGAGATGAATGGGTATATGGTGGCACAGAGCTATGTTGCACTGCCTGCTGTCCATCATTATTCATCACATGACATTGACAATGTGTGCCAATATGAATCGGCTAACATTTTCCTCTGTATAGTGACCTGTGAAATGGCCATGGATGAGTCTGTGAGAGCTTCCACGTGGTGCAAGAAAGAGACAAAAATATTTCTCTAGTTCCTGTGTCAGGACCTCTGTCAGCACCTGCTTGGGAACTCTTATAATGGCCCCCAGTACAAATGGATGACTGTCACTGCCTTGCCAGGGCATTGAGTGATGGCATGGATATCACCTGCTATGGTGAGCTGTCCCTGCATTGTGACAGTGAAGTAAAGAGTCACCATTTGGGCCTTCTTAGCTGATAGGAAGAGGCAGTTAGAGAGCGGTACAGAGTTCTACAGTATGTAGCATTGAATGGTGGTTGTTTGGATATAGGCAGGCATTCTTGTTCAGCTATATGCAGTTCCTAAGGACCATGGACAGACATAGGCAGGCATTCTTGTTCAGCTATATGCAGTTCCTAAGGACCATAGACAGACATAGGCAGGCATTCTTGTTCAGCTATATGCAGTTCCTAAGGACCATGGATATTTTTCTTTTGGCTTTCTGTTTTTCAGCACATGGTGAAATACAGAACAACTGGCTGATATGCGAGAGGTGGCAAACAACACTGTCTAGGCACAGGATATATGGCACTGATATTATAGCTGCATATTTGTTAGGCACCTGCTTCATTGTCCATGTTTGTACTGCTGCTGATTATTGCATCCAATACTTATGGCTTTGTTTTGCTTGATGTATTACATACCTTCTCAATGCAGGTTGAACTCTTCTACTATACATCCTACCACCATGAATTCCCACCATTGGCATGGTGACTGATGCAAGCTGGGCAGACAGAGAGTGTTCTACCACCATGATGGGTGTCATAATCTATTATGGGCCTGAATAGTTAGCATAATTGTGGCCTGATTGGTTAGTATCATTCAGTGTCATGTCCATGGTCATGTCTATGCCTTTAATACACAATGCCATGCCTTTCTCTTATGTTAGCCATTCCACCTCCCCAGCCTGTGATTATTATACCTGACATACCATGGGCTTGCATCTCACATGCTGTCAGATGACACTTCTTGGTGGCTATTTTGTGTCATGGAATGTTATTACCATTATGTTCTGAACTCCCATGTGTGTTAATTTTGGACATATATGGGTGTGTATACATGGTCTCTTTCTCTAAGCTTATTCCACTTAGAATTTGTGCCACAGACACTGATTGCCATGATGCTATGCAGGGCACTGTTTGTTTGACTGTATCTACCACCTGATGGTACAGTCACATGGGTTGGGCACTTCAGGCTAGAGGGTTATTCAACCCAGTTTCACTGCCCCTTTTGGTCACACTCTTTGCAGGTTAATAAACTGTTCACATGCCCTACACAAAGCAGGACTGGTTAGGTAGAATTTAATATTGCCTCTTATGGCGCACATATCTCTGTAGTAAATTTGTGTTGAGAATCTATATGTTTTTTGTTTGTCACTGTTTACTTACCAGCATACCTCTCAACCTGGAAACATTAAAAATCTGGACAAAGGCCCATGAAAATAGGTACAAATCTGTATGCTGATTAACATAAATTCTGCATGCATAATTATGTAACTCCACCCACTCCAATGGAGTTGTGGGATACCAACTTTCAAACGCAAACTGAAGAACAGACAACCAAAATATGGACCCAGCCCAGACACTGTAGTAAATGGTAACCATTTTTTTAAATGTGTAGCAATGATGTTCACTGGGAAGGGAGAAGATGATGAACCTTAGGATTTCTTTTTTGATGACTTGCAGTACATGGTAAAAGTAGGGCATTTAATGGTAGGCAATATTCTAATCTTAGAAAAAGAATATTATAGTTTGCTAGGACCTCCAAAAGACATTCTCCATGGCCTACTGATTTGTGGCATAGGTTGAGTTTGTGCCACCCAGGGCTCTCTTTGAGTTTGTTGCCCTTCTCCCCTCACAAAATCATGGTTGAATGGGCCCTCCCCCCCATACACAGCTCTCCCTCTTCTAGCCATTCTAATGTCCCATTAATTGCTATTTCTCCCCATTTACCATAAAGACTGTAATGTATTTACTGCTTTACTTCTACAATGGTTATTTGGATTTCATTTAAAACTTTTATTTTAAATTTTATAGCACAACACTAATAGACATCTGCTAAACAAATCAATACAGTCTCACAATGAAAATAGACTTAGCATTAAAACTTCTTTGCCCTTTTAACTCACATTCATTAAAACAGCATTGAAACCTACATTCAAAGAAAATGCATCTTGCCAGTGGCAGATAAAGATTACCTTTGGGCTGTTTTCAAATTATAGACCCCTTGCACACGAAACATACATGTGTTCTTTGATACACCTTCCTGATTGTATTAAATTACATTCCTTGTATAATACAGCACATTTGTTAGAGTGCATTTTAAATTTATTGTTTTGAACATTTTTCAGTAAGCAATGAAACAAAATGCCTGAATCAATAATGACAAAACTGCCCAGTTCAGAACATTTCCATCATAAAAATCTACCAAACTTCTACAATCCAACAGTATCAGTAAATATGCACAATCTCTGCAGAAGTAAAAGTCATCTAAATAATTCCACATTAAAGAGATCTGTAATATCTGTAACTAATGAAGAGGGTGCTGCTAGCAAACAACTTAATATTTCATTGTTTCATCTACAAATAAAGTGCCTGTTGCCCTTGAGGAATAAATTGTCTATGTTACATTGAAAAAAAGATAAGCTAGTAATATTGCAGTAGGGAATGGATGGCTAACTGATAACAGGTTCATAGTTACTAGGTATCTCCGCCAAATAGTACATTCTCAGAATCGCAGCATCTACCACCTTTAAAGGTACAACACAGTACAATATCAGCCATCTCTCTACATATTGTGGGAGTAGAACCCACAGCCTTCTGCGTCAAAAGCAAGTGTTCTACCTGTTGTGCTACTAGTAACAACGCAAACAGAGTTGACATAAGCAGTACTAAACTTCTCCCCTCCTGAAGAACTATGCAGCACAAGAAATCTGGAAAAAGACACAATTTATTGGGGGGGGGGGCAAAAGCCCCAAACGAGGGACACATTTTAAACATTGCTTGTATAATCTTAGAAAAGTTGCTAGAATAAAATGTTTTGTGTTACCATGCATTTTCTGAAAGATAGGAAGACTGAAACTTAAATGGCTATCATTATTTAGTGAATTCAGTTCTCACTGATTTGCCAGAAAACCACAAGTTTTAAGAGGAACAGACCAAAAGTATGAGCCAAACATTTTAAACATTCTGTAAAACTTTGGACAATTGAGAACTATGGTTAATTCCTTGAATCACAAGTGGTAGTGGTATGGGTAGAGAATTTAGGCTGTTGCTCCTTGTACATCGGTTACAGGATTTGAGTCTGAGTAACCACATACATACATACACACACACACACACACACACACACACACACACACACACACACACACACACACACACACACACACACACACATACTTCTCCTGCAGCAGCTGTTACATAATAAGTAAAAGAAGTTGCTGTTTGCCTTGCATGTGCATATTGGTTTACAATTACATTTTTTTTTTACCTGGAGAAGGAGCCAAGCAGGGGAAGAAAGATGTGTTATGTACTGACAGACTGGTCTGCAGAAGTTGACGTCATTGCACACGTCCTGCACGTGATGACATCAGGAGTAAAAAGAAAAAAAAAAACAGGAAATTTGGAAATTAAAGGGGCCATGCAGGTATTCATGGCACCCCAATATTTTGCCCTCAAAACTGGTATTTATGGAGGAATTCAGTGCTGTTGAGAGGTATGCTTACCAGTGTATTACTCCTAAAGGGAATGTATTACTACTCAGTGTAGCACACATTACGGATAACAGCTTTTATCTTTTGTTTCTCTCTTTATCAGTGTCTTTTCTCTTCATTTGTTTTTTCTTGTTTTGTTTCTGTCTGTTATCTTCATATTTTATGCACTGCCATCTCTAGCAGTGGATATGGTTTGGCAGGGGCTACCACACCATGCACCTGTCTAACCATTTCTACTGGGTACATAACAAACCAAGAGCCTTGAAAAACTCCAGAATGAAGCTAGAAACCAGGTCCCAGAGACCACCAGTGGAAGCCAGTGGAAACTTTACTATGTTAAAACCAATACTGAGCGCTTTCATCAAGTGCAACCATTACTTCATCAGCATACAAAGAAAGCAATGCAATGCTCACATTTAAATATGTCCTCTCCCAGTCACATGATCCATCAAGACCAATCAAAACCCCCAGTTACAAAGTCATTTGCATCAAGTATGAGTCCACAAAATACGTTTGTTAAAGAAACATACACTTAAAAAAGGAGAAAAATACTTTGCATAACCCAGAAAAAAATGTTACACATCATAAGAACGTAACCTTAAAACACTAGCCCATGATAGTCCACCATTCAAACCTGGTGATGTTTGAGCATTTAATCTAATTTGCCATTTAAGTTCACACAGCTCCATCCCAAGGTCCTCCTCTACTATTCTTTGCGACTGTATCTAAACCAAATTATAAAAACGTGTGAGTAGGAAATTTCAATAAATGTCTAAAGAAAAAATTAGAGTCCTTTTGTTTTTTTACATCCAAAAAATGTGAGTATATTCTATCACAAAGTTTTCTATTGTTTTTTCTTTTTTCCTACATAAAAACTGACAGGCTCCTCAGTGGACCTCTGGACAGCAAGCCCTATAACTACTTATGAGCTAACTATGAACAGCAATGGTGAGGACACAGTCAACTTACATGAAAAGGTTTCAGACCAAGACAGATTCCACAAGTAAAACTCATCACCAGTGTGCCATTGGAGAAAACAAAAAACAAAAAATATATATATAAATAATTATGTGCACATATAGTGAAGGGAAAGAACCATGGAAAATATTGGAGATGAATACTGCAATAGAGGACTAAAGCTGGAGGTGAGGCTCACACCATTCTAAGTGATCTTTTAGATAGAGCCACACAATATATGAAGTCAAAATGAATCTGTGTATACATTGATATGATGCAGATGAGACAGGAACTACAGAAACATAAAAATGCCATGTAGGTCTAATTTCAATCAAGTCATAATGAATGATGCCTCTTTAAGACACATGCACACACACACACACACACACACACACACACACACACACACACACACACACACACGTGCGTGTATATATACACACACACACACACACACACACACACACACACACACACACACACACACACACACACACACACACACACACACACACACACACACTTATGTATGACAAATATGGGATGCACAATGAGGTACCAAGATGTTTAAATTTTCGTAGACTATTCTTATTCCACTGGAAAGACAGCAAGGCAGACAACTATGCTGAAGAGTATACCAGTGCAGTAAACAAACACCTGTACAACTGCATGGATTCAGCCATATTCAGCAGAACTAAAACCCGCTCCTCAAGGAAAAACAAACCTGTTTGGTGGACATCCTCTATCAACAGGCTTTACAACAAAAGGAAGAAACTGTTGTCCAATGGTAAAAAGGAACAAATTCAAAATTGGAAAAAACTCACTCATTAGCCTCAACAAGCAAATTAGATTACTAGTGAAAACCTCCAAAGCCAATTATGAATTGAAACTAGTCTCTGAAGCAAAGGAAAAGCACAAAGCCTTCTTCAGTTATGTCAGAAACCTCCATGGCAAAGCCCAGGTTTGTTCCAAATCAATACTTAACAGTATCACTTATACTAATCCTGTTAACTAAGCCAACTTGGTAACAGATAGGTTCTGCACAAACTTCACCCCCCTGACCCCCCAAAGGCCCTTTCTGGCATCCCCGATACTTGTCCTATACCTCATATCTCTGTAGATCAAGTGTTAGTGGCCCTATCCAAGGCAAAGAACACAGCTTCCATGGGACCTGATAGTATCCCAGGCTGTATTCTGCATCATCTCCAGCAAGAACTGGTTTTGCCATTAAGCATTCTATTCAACCACAACCTAAGTACAGGCTTCATTCCAGGAGAGTGGAGAACTGCCATTGTCATCCCCTTGCACAAAAGTGGTGCCACTACTGACCCTGGAAACTATTGCCCCATTAGCTTGACAAGTCTGATCTGTAAAGCCATGGAGTGTATTATTAAGGATCTCATAAACAAAGACATAGGCAATCTCCAAGCACTTGACTCCACCCAGTTTGGATTTGTCAAGTGCAGATCTTGCCTGTTAAACCTGGTTAACTTCTTTGAGACTCTAACCAAGGCCCTAGATGAGGGAAAGTCAGTACATACAGCTTACCTTTACTTGGCCAAGGTCTTTAACACAATCCCCTACTTGGGCATCATTGAGAAGCTAGCACAATTTAGCATAAATCCCTATTTCATCAGGTGTGTGTCTAACTGGCTCACCGACAGGACCCTCAAGGTCAAAACAGGCACCTCCACCTATGATAGCAGACCTGTCACTAGTGGAGTTCCCCAGGGACTTGCCCTGGGACCCCTACTCTTTAGCATGTACTTCTCAGAGGTCCAGGCAAAGACAAAAGGCTTTCAGCTGACCAAGTTTGTGGACAACTGTAGGTTGGGTGTTGTCATTGACTCCCCAAATGATGTTAACATACTACAAGAGGGTCTCAAAGCAACTAATGACTGGTGCCAAAGTCATGACCTCAAGCTAAATGCAAAAAAATGTATCATGATACCATTTGGCAAAAACATGACCCTTACTGATTACCACATCAATGGCAACCCCCTAAGCACACAACCTGTGGTGAGAGACCTGGGTATTCAGGTTGATAACAATCTCACATTCAACCATCATATAGCAGCAGTGGTTAGAAAAGCATTTTACTTGGTTCATCTCATAAGTAAAGGGACTGCATCCAGAAAAAAGGAGGTTATTACCTCTCTATACTCCTCCCTCATTAAGCCAATAATTGAGTATAATGCCCTGTTTGGTATGTACCTCGCTAGACATCTGTACCAACTGGAAAGGCCACAGAAATACCTTACAGAGAATCCATGGCCTTCAAAACCTGTCCTCTGCATACAGGCTCAAATCACTATCACTTTACTAGGTATCATACAGATTGCTCAGAGGTGATCTGTGTCAAGGCAGTCTTGGACCCTGCCCTACTAGAGATGCTCCATATCTGTAAGTCTAACTCCTCACACATTACCCACTCAAAGGCCTGAATCACATATGCAACATTAACAAAACCTGCTGGAGGGACAGGTTTGTATCCCAGAGGCTGCCCCGTCTCTGGAATAGACTTCCCATACACGTCAAACAGAGTACCTTGCTGACCCTCTTTAAGTGCAACCTTGATGAGTGGATGGGAAAACAAAAATTTGTCCCAGGGGTTCCACTTGTGTCCCTCATTGACAGGGGCAACAGGTGCTAGCTGAGGTTTTTTTTTGGGGACAAACTCTTGGCTAGCCTTGTAAGGGCCCCAGGACCATTAGCCTAGTAATCTTCTATGATTCTATGATCCTATAATAGAGTTTGGCAGGAGTATATTCCTTATAGGGATTCAGTCAATGATATCCCATGTGTTTCTTCCTCATGTACAAGTGAAACCATAAATCAATGCAGTGAAGCTGATACGTAGACACCTCTTATGAAGAATAGACATGTGACTTGTGGTTTTGCAGTTTAGTACTAAATTTGTAGTTGTCTTTTAACTATAACAATTAGAAAAATGTTTACTTTGTTCTCTTTTTCTGGGCAACAAACATCCAATCACATACTAACATTGTCTATTTATTACTTGTTGATGGGGATGTGGCTATCCCAGAAGGTGATGCAATTTACAGCATTTGCCATGGTAGATGGCTATCCTAGCTATACATAAGTCCACTTGCAGTACTTGGAAGTGAGGCGGTATCCCAGAGGCCAAGCTCATGTCATGTACAGTAGTGAACTGATAGAAAATCATGTTTCATATATTCATTTAAAGGTCTAGAATAAAAGAAGACACATGCGCATTAACTCTGGGAGTGGTGGTAGAGGAAAAGGTAAGTCTGAATAAAGAGGTCAAAGCTAGAATCAGAGGGGCTGCATCCACCTGGCATAGAGTGTCAGGGGTAGTGTATGACAAAAGAATGCCAAAGAAGCTGAAGAGCCAGGTGTACAAAACAGTGGTGCGACCAGTACTACTGTATGGTACAGAAACCTGGGCAGTAAAGGTAGAACAGATGAGAAAGCTAGAGGTGATGGAAATTAAGTGCCTGAAGAGGGTGGTAAGATGTATACTGTGGGGCAGACAAAGAAATGAGGACCTAAATCTAGAAGCCAAAGTAGCTCCAGTTGCAGAAAAGATCAAGGAGAACAGTTCATGATGGTTTGGGCACATGTGCAGAAAAACAGAAACCAATCTGGTGAAGAAGGTTTGGGACAGACAGGAAGAAAGTAAGAAGAAACTAGGGTATCCAGCAAAGAGGTGGATGGACTGTGTGAGAGAAGATATTCAACAGTCAGACATAAGTGTCGAAGAAGGCAGGAGTGTGGCATTGAATAGAGAGAGGTGGGGACAGTTAACATGACACCCCAACCCCATGTAGAAAATAGGAAGAAGGGTGTTGATTATGATGATGATGATGATATATAATTAAATGCCAACTCAGATGAGTAAAATAATCACAGATATACTATAAGCTGATCACCGCCACTGACTGCCATAGAATGAACCGGTACAATGCAAAAACATACTAAATCAAAATAAAAGAAAAATAACACCCCGCATACGAAAGCAAGATAGTCAGAGTAAAATTGCAAACTGGAATATGAAAAACACCAAGCATAAAAAAACACTGTTTAACATTATGGATTACTAGACTGTATGTAAGCAGGGAATGAAGTACAGGCTACAATACAGATAAGAAGTAAAGCACTACAATATGAACTTTAATGCTTTATTCTCCAACTCGTGATACGAAACAAACTCTAACTGGAGCAGTGAAATGCACCCAGAATGGAGGAACAGTGTCTGCAGAGTTTTTGTACATGCATAACACTTTTATAATTTATTATGGGGAGTGGGGCACACACAGAGAAGCAGAAAATTCTGGTTTCTTGGGTCAGAACATCAGAGTGGTGAGCTATAGATAAGGAAGTGGTTACTGGGGAAAAGGCAAAGAAAACATACACAAAAATGCAAAAAAAAAAAAGTGCATAATAAAAATATGTATTTTTCAATGCTAAATGCTGGCTTGCATTGAATGTGACTTAGTGAAATAGCAATTAAAGATGTATAGTCAACAAAATGAAGTGGTATGAGGCAGTGCAGAAACAGAAAGAAAACACAGTATCTCCTGAGAGCACTCATACAATATATCTGTACGGACATTATCCTTGGAGGGGTAGTAGTCTGACAGAGTTTTATGTTAAAATGTGTCTTGAATCCATGAGGTAGCAGTATGGACCATTAACAAGAATGCACTTATTTTTATCTGGAATTAGCCTAAATTATGAATCAGGTATATTCATGTGACTGCCTATTCACGATAGTTCAATACTTATGATTTAAACAATCCACATCAGTGTCCAGCTGTGATGCTGGAAGTCCAGAAGGCTGTAGGTTCTCTTCCCACTCTAGATGATTAGATTGCTGACACTACAGTGCAGCATGAGGGAGGTGCTGCTCTCTAGAGTGTGTCGGCCTTTGGATGAGACATTAAATTAAGGCCCCATCTGGTTGAGTTAGTGGTAGCTCAGGTGGATGTAACAGATCCCACAGCACTTATCAAAAAGAATACTGGTAGTCACCTGATGTCCTGGCTAAATTTTCCCTAGTAGTAGAAATATCACCTTATGTCTCCCCTGAAAAGAGGCCACTAGCCTAGTGGGACTAACATGGTTAACAAAGTATACAAGTAAATAAATAAATAAAATTTGAACTTTAGGATCTCTCTTCATTATATAACAGTAGTGAAGTTATGTATGTGTATAATGGAAAGTGATTTTTGTGGATATTTGCAACATCTCCTTGTGGATTACAAAAAAACAAAACAAAACAAAAAAAAAAGGCCATCCGATTCAAAGATGGCTGCCATTCTGTGAACACTGCTGAACTGCATCTCTGCATATACCCTGAGAAAATCTAAACCTGGAATTAATACTAGGAACTTTTTAACACTAAATCTTCGATAAAATAACTGCAACTTCATTTAACTACTCTGTAGGAAAAAAAAAAATCAGAAAATAATACATTATTCAACAGGATTATAATAGATTAGCTGGCTCTGAAAAGAGAATCTAACAAAGGAACCGTGTGCTCTATACACTGTAAACATTTGTGCTGGAAAAAGATGTCGAAAGAGGAAAAGAATATGGACGTAACTACTACCAAAACAAAACTTTCAGATATTCGGTCACCGGAAAAAGATGTGATCTCCAAGAGGCAAAAAACTACTAAACAACAAGAACAACAAAAGTCAGAGACTAAAACCAAATCAGATCAAGCACTAAATATGGAAGACATCAGAACTGCCTTGTTACCCATCCAAGAAGCTCTGAAAGAATTAACCAACCAAATACAAACGTTTGGAAATTCTTGTAATCAATTACTTGAAAGAATGGAAAAGTCTGAAGCTCGGACTTCTGAAAATGAAGACAAACTATCTTTACTAACAAAAAAACAAGTATGCATGACTTGGATATTCAGGCTATTCAAAGCAAAATTACTGACTTAGAAGCAAGATCCAGGAGGAATAACATCATTATTAGAGGAATTTCAGAATCTGTACAATATAATGACCTAATCCCATCTATAATACAAATATTTTTACTGCTTTTAAGTGACTCTGACATGGTACAACAAATCATTATTGAAAGGGCACACAGAGCTCTGAGAGAACTACAAGCTTCTAATACTCCAAGACCTATATATGCTAAAATACTCAATTATCAGGATGTTAGCAGAATTCTTACAACTGCAAAAAAAAGAGGTGGATGTATCATGTGGAAAAATAACAAAATATCTCTGGCCCAAGATTTACCTTTGCAAGTCAGACAAGCTAGACAGTCCTTATCTCCTTACTGTAGGTTTCTTATTGATAAACAGGTTAAATTCCAAATGAAATATCCTAATATATTAACATTTACAGTAGATGGGTCTAAATATTCTGTTTCTGTGAAAAATGAAGCAAAAACTACTTTTCTGAAGGTTTTTAAGAGTGTACCTGCTTCTGAGACTTGAACTGCATTTCCGTTGGGACTGTCAGGCTGCATGAGGTCGGACTTGCTGATTACTGTGGCTCGAGGTTTTGGTAATCCTTTGTCTTCTCTTGGAATGCATTAGGCCTCTTCTGGAGTTATAGGGTTGCTGTTTTTTGCTGTTCCCAGCTTCCTGCGATCGTTTTCTGAAATTTTATGGCTTCTACGAGTTGTTTTCATCGACGAGAAGACAGGAAATACCTTCAGTGCTGCCGAGGGGGTGGATTTCGATGTGGCGCTTCCGGAAGTCTGGCTGTAATAGCGGTTCCCCCATCGCGAGTATTCTACATGGTTTCCAGGCTTGGAAACCCGAAAGGACTTGTTTTAAGCTCAGCAAAGACATTTTAACAACAAGTAATGTACTGTTATAGTAATTTAAGCACATAGGAACATCTTTATACACCTGCTAGTTAGTTATTAATATAAACCCTGTCGTTTATGTTAGATTAAAAGGGTGTAGGGGGTAGTGTTAAATATGGGGATTTTAGTATATTTTATAACTTTATATCATATAATATAACCTATATATTTTTACTCAGAGGTGATAATTATATCTTACATTATGTAGACACTGGTTTATGTTATTAGAAGATAGTGATAGTTTACATTATATAAATAAGGGAAATTGTTACCTTTAATATGATTTATTTCAACAACAACTAATCTAAGATGTAGATGAACAGCAGTGTTTACTAGGGAATGTTTAGAATATACTTTGTAATAGTTAGGTTAGTTAATATAGGTCTCAACTATGAGATGTGTTTGTGGTGTTATAATCTAAAGTTTTTATGTTTCTTTGTCTTTTTGACCCTTTCAGTTTACTATGTTACACAAAACCTATATATGTCCTGGTCCGGGGTTAGAGTGGGTAGGCACTGGGATAGGACGGGATGTCAAGAATGCTTCCAAATTATGTACGTTTGTCGTGATATTTTACTTTTCTTTTTTGTTTTCCCTTTTAAACTTTTATTTCATAAACAACTCTTTGAATGTGGGAAATAGACTCATGGAATGTTAAAGGGCTACAGAGGTTAAAAAAGAGGAAGTTATTTTTACATTTATTGCTGCAGGCTAAGGCGTTGTTTATATTACTTCAACAAACACATTTAACTAATGATCAATGGGTTGATATCAAAAACAAGAAGTGGATTAGAGAAGTAATAGCTTCAGAAGGTAAAACTAACAGTGCTGGGGTAGCTATAATTATTAAAAATAAATATAAGGGAAAGATTTTAGACTCTAAAACAGATAAAGATGGAAGATGGTGTTATGTTATTCTTTTATTTACCCATTTTGATAAACCTATTTTATTGTTAAATGTTTATGCACCCTGTAATGACCAGCATTTATTCATAGCATCATTATATCCAATTTTGACACAATATGATAAATATTATATAATTATTGGAGGAGACTGGAATTCTTATCAAAATCCGAAGTTGGATAGATCTTGTCCACAAAGAGAATTTAATAAGCAAGCGGTGTCAGTACTAGGTGACATTAAGGAAGACTTTCAATTATATGATCCTATTCAATATTTAAATACTACTAATAGCACAAATAATTATACTTTTTATTCTACATGTCATAAAATGTGGTCCAGAATAGATTTCTTCTTGATTTCAAGAATAATGGTTAATTTGGAACCCGTAGTTGTTACACATGCACATTACTTGTCAGACCATTCAAAAATTTCACTAAGTTTTGCTAAATATTCAATGGAGACCCAAAGGCAAAGAGGTTTTAACTGGTCTCTTAACCCAAATTTGTTGAATAAGGAGGAAATATTACATGAAATTACAGGTTACCTTAAAGAGTTATTAGATAGACTAAAGAAACAACAATATGTACCTGACATTGATTGGGCGACAGTTAAAGCACAAATAAGAGGGATCTTTTTGCAAAAAGCTTCATATTATAAAAAAATACAAAATAGAGATATTCAAGAACTGGAAGTTAAAATTAAGGCACTTGATCAAAAACTGATTCAAAATTTTAATGCTCAAACAGAGGTGGAATTACTTAAATGTCAAAAAGATCTCTTCTTAATACAAAATAGTAGGTTGACATTTCAGGAACATAGGATGCTAGTGAGGTATGCCAGTCATGTTCAAACACCATCACGGGCATTAGCTAGGATAATTAATCAATCGAGAACAACAGTACAAATTTCAGAAATACATTTTAGAAATGCAACTTATTCTAAAACTGAAGATATCATTATTGTCTTTGAGCAGATATATACTAGTATATATGGTGGGCAAAATGACTTATCCCAACATAGGATTAGTAATGAATTTTTACAAACTATTAAGTTTCTGAGAATAGAAGACAATATTCAAAGAGATTTGATTAAACCGATATCTGAAGAGGAAGTAATATATACAATTCAACATATGAAATCGTATAAGTCACCAGGTCCTGATGGGTTGACGGTGGAATTTTATAAGACATTTGATAATATCTTTGGTAAAATACTCTCGTGTGTATTTAATTATATAATTAAGAATAAAATTAATGATCCCCATCTCAATGCTTCAAAAACTATTTTTATACCTAAACCTAATTCCGATTCTCAAAACCCTGATAATTATAGACCAATATCATTAATAAATGTAGATATGAAAATTTTAACCTCTATTATAGCTACCAGATTAAAAAAAATAATGAATCATGTAATATCTAGGGAACAAGCTGGCTTTATGGCAACTAGACAAACTAGTGATAATACACTTACACTTCATACTTTGATAGCTTATGCTAAACAGAAGAACCTTAACATGTATGCCCTTATAATTGATGCGCAGAAGGCTTTCGACAGGGTTGATATAAAGTTTTTGTTTGAAATTATACCATACTTTAATATATCTCAAGAATTTGTTCAAGTGTTAAAAATTTTATACAGTAATCCTTATACCACATTGTATATTAATAGAAATTTTTCTAAAAGAATACAAATTAAAAATGGAACATGTCAGGGTTGTCCTTTGTCCCCTTTATTATTCAATATATATATATCGAACCCTTATTCTTATATATTAAACAGAATATATACCACAATGCCCCAATAGTTTACGGAACAAAAATATCAATGGCAGCGTTTGCAGATGATTTGAACATTTATTGCACAACTCCAATCTCAGACACTAAAAAGATATTAAAAGCGATAGATAATTTTTCAGAAGTTTCCAACTATAAAATTAATCTTAGAAAAACTAGTATTTTCCCTTTGAGAACTCCCAAACCTTTTTCACTGTTGC
Source organism: Protopterus annectens (assembly GCF_019279795.1). NCBI lineage: Eukaryota > Metazoa > Chordata > Ceratodontiformes > Protopteridae > Protopterus > Protopterus annectens. The sequence continues at coordinate 1,105,171,197 of NC_056746.1, forward strand.
CTCTGGTGGGACAAGTGACGTGTAAAGATAGCATTAAATACTTGGGTATTGACTTCTCTACAGATAATAAAGACTTTTATACTACTAACATTAAAAATGCTTGGGATCAAGTATTATCTGATTTTGGGAGATAGAATTTACGATTACCAGTATTAGCAAAAGTATCAATTATTAAAATGAATGTATTGCCACGATTATTATATATTTTTAGATCTGCTCAGGTAGTAATCTCGAAGACATTTTTTAAAAGAATTCACAAAGAATTAGCTAAATTCATTTGGGAGACAAAGAAAACAAGGATTTTGTATGATAACTTAATGACTCCAAAAAATAAAGGAGGGCTGGAGCTACCAAATTTTGAAATTTACTACTTAATAGTAAACTCAAACAGGCTTCTAAGAATTGCTAATTATGATATAACTAGTACTAAGTGGATACCTACTTGGGTAGTCCTGAACTATAAATATATCCTAAATTTGAATATTAATCCTAAAGCAATACCCTTACCTTGAAATTATATGGAATAATGGATCACGTTAAACTATATGTAACATCTATACAAACCTTATTTCAATCATTAGATCTTGTTCAATATATGATGGCTTTTCAACCTTTTCACAGGAACCCTAACCTGAGACTAAATAATCAATTAATTGATCTTAAAGAATTCCCACTAATAGTCAATTTAACTTTAATTGACATTTATATATTTCTCGAACTCTCGGCTAATCAGATAAGACAAGAATTAAATTTACCTAAAAAATATCTTGTTATTCTACGACAAATTAGGGAACTTTCTATAGGCTACTTTAAAAATTTTAAACCCAGAGAAGAGATTACAATTACATGCTCGAATTTGTGGCAAGCTCTCCAACAAGATATTACATTTATAACAGCAGCAAATAAACTAATAAAAGAGTTCAAATTCCAAGATAAAGTTCTTGTGTCAAAATATTGGAAAGAGAAAATTCCAGAGACAGAAGAAAGTCACATTATAAAAGCAATTGATTTGACTACAAAATCTATTTCTCTTCAAAAACTGATGTATACCCAGTTGATGATATGGAATAATGCATATTAATCACGCCTTAGCCTGCATAAATTTAATTCTAAAAATTCCCCAATTTGTCCTTACTGTAAGGATCAATCTGCCGATCTTCTTCATATGTTCTGGAGTTGCAAATGCATATATAGACTTTGAAACTCGCTAAAGATACAACTTCAGAAGATGGGTTATCAAAGTACAACATTGTCATGGAAATTCATGATTTTGCATATTCCCCCAAAAGAACTTTCTAGATCTCAAAGTATCGTATTAATCAATATATTTTTATTGATGAAGCTATATATAGCTACTAATTGGTTAGACCCATCCAAAACATCATGGAATAACTTTAGAGTATTAGCAATAAGACATATAGTAGCCCACAAATTACTTTTGAATCAACATAATAAAAATATTAATAATCCAAAAATTTGGGAACAAGTATTTAATATTATATTAGCATAATATTTCAAATTTGAATTTAACAAGAATTATTTTTACACTTTTAAAAGACTCTGTAACAGCAAACTGTTCATTATTCGAATTGATTTTAACTACTTTTATATTATTCTTGTATAATTTAATGTGTTACTTGGAAGCATTCATGTAAATATTGTATATATGTTGTGGCGTTATTGTTAGTTACATTAGTTGGTAGTTTTTTTTTTTTTTTTTTTTTTAATGTTGTATCTGTTTTAATTTTGTATGGAATATAATAAAACAATAAAAATTTATTATTGAAAAAAAAAAAGGCCATCCACTATGCTGTACTGATCATAAACCACCATGCAAACAATCCACTCAATGATATGTATAACTATTTAAGTATAACAGGAAAACATTTAAATTGCCTGTACTTTGGCATTATTTTTCAGTAACATAGTCCAATATGCCTTCCAATTCTCTGAAAAATCAGCTACACTTAGCAAGCAAGATATATATATATATATATATATATATATATATATATATATATATATATATATATATATGTGTGTGTGTGTGTGTGTGTGTGTGTCTGTATAGGTATGTATGCACATGCATGCATACAGTATGTGTGTGTGCGTGCGTGTGTGTGTGTGTGTGTGTGTGTGTGTGTGTGTGTGTGTGTGTGTGTGTGTGTGTGTGTGCGCGCGTGTGTATTTACATTTCACATGAAATAACCTTTCATACAATGGTTTTCTACCAGTGCATAAGTAGTTTAGTACTCCTATGATTTCCTTTATTCAACCAGGTCTGAGAATAGTATTTGTAATAATAAACTGAACAAGTACATGTTTCCAGACCAAAATGAACTGCATAATAATGTTTCTGTTATCCTGTACTTAGAAACTGCAGAACTATTAATCCTCCAGAATTAAACAATGTTTCTAGTAATAGCAAGTTAGCAGAGTAGCAATAATTTCTGGCTGGATTATGTTGCACTGTTCAACAATTCTCTGTACAAGTAAAGCAATCTATACTCTGCAGAGGCAGAAATGAAGACTGAATCAAGACAGAAAAGAATACTTTTCTCACCACCAGCAGACCTTGTGCATCTTAAGGTTTAGTATACAGTGAATGACTACTTTATCAGTTTTCTACCTGTCAGCTGCCTGACTGTCTAATTTTATTGACTACGTGTGCTGCAATGCAACCAGACAGATCTGACAAATGTCTTGTTTTTCAAAATACACATACTTTTAGTACATAGAACAGTAAGAAATCAATGTTTTCTTTTGATGAAGGATGTGTTTCCAATATATATATATATATATATATATATATATATATATATATATATACATATATATATATATAGTGAAAATGTTATTTGAATCATTTGTATTGGTGCTAATGTCACTGCATTTCATTCATATTAGAAATGCTATAAGCACAATGTTAATGAGTGATACGTTATAGCCACTGTAATGCAAAAACGAATTAACTCCTACATGTGCCTGTCTGCAGAATTTGTTACTGTTTTTACTTTTTTAGCCAAGGTGAATCATATTTTAATCCACCTTTGCTTTCCTCTGCTGAAGACACACAAATCTCACTTCTCTGGGATTATTTTACTCCTGTCTGCAACTGCAGCAAGCATTTCTCTGACAAATCATTGAACCAATAGCATTCCATCAGACGTCTTCATGATGAGAAGTTACCTTAGCCATTGCATATATTTATTTGTTTGTTTATTTGTGCTTGCTAGTGTTTGTTAATACTGGCTGAGGGTGGCTATTTCACAGATTTTATAACAATTTTCATTAGCAACCAACCATATATTCCATATCAGAAAAAAAGATGTAGAAGAAAACATAGTGCCGCTGTTTATCTTCAAATTAAGTCTGGCCTTAGCATCTCCTGCAACAGTAATTACAATGATACACAAAACCAGATGGCTAATCCAACCTCAGTTTTATGTTGAAAATCCTGTTGAGCACCCAGCACTAGCAGCAACTGGCTACTCTGAGAGTATGAGAATTTAACACTGTGAGCCATACAAATGGTATGATACTACAGTATAAATAATACTATGATACTATAGTATGAATAATACTAGACCAGACACTAGTGCAGTGCAGTACATGACAAGAAATGTAGTCTGCTCTACTAACGACGCTCATCGCTACTGTGGAAGCAAGACTACACATAAGGAAAATACTTTGCACTTTCCTGTAGTGCCTTCCAGTTAAATCTTGTAGGTTGCATAAGGCATAATGACCATGTCAAAGCCTAGTGTGGAGCTGCTCTGTGGGACCAGGGCAGTATTGGGCCAAAAGCTAGCCTTACATGGAATGTATCATAGCAGAACCCATTTACACAAACATAGGCAATCTAAGTAATTTAGACCCAAGTAAGCTCAGTTTTGTGAAGGGTGGGTCCTATCTCCTAAACCTAGTAAGCTTCTTTGAAAAGGTTACAGAGGCTGTGGACATTGATTACTCAGTATATATAACTTATTTTGACCTGGCCAAGATTTTTGATACTATCATCCAGTGCTGGTAGTATTGAAAAAAATTAGATAAACTTCATTGTCTGTTGGATTGCAAACTGGATATCCAAACTATCCCATGCTGTGAGGATCTACTTCAGATTGTTGAATGCTCACTGCATTGACACACTAAACATCAAGGCTGAAGTACTGAATGGTTATATCATCAACAATAAGAAAAACATATATAAAACTTATTTTTTGCAGGGTGGGGAAAGCTCATCTGCCCCCTCCACACCACCTGCTAATTATATCTACTAATGCTGAGATAGTGCTATAGCTGGGAAAGGGCAAAACCTCAAACCCTCCTGAACAGCAGTCTCGGGCACTCAGCTACTACCACACTTCGATGGTGTGACCGTTTGATGCTTTGGTTTTGATGTTTAGTGACTCAACAATATAAACAGCCACCTGTCTGAAATAGAATCAGTTATTAAAATTGCTGGTACCCTCTCAGAATGCAAAAACTGTAACTAGTGGGGTATCACAGGGATAAGTACTAGGTCCTCTTCTGTGTCATATTTATTTTTCATAAATCCAGGCAATATCCCAGATGAGGTTTGCTGATGACTACAAGCTGGGCAATATTTTCTACTCATCCTGTGATGAAGGCTAGAACATACACATACCTAGAATACCAAAAAAGGTCTCAGGCTAATTACAAAAAAAAAAAACAAAAAAAAAAAACAGCATCATAGCATTCAGTAAACAAGCTGTTTCCATCTCATGCATCATAAATGATACTTCTCTTTAGACAGACACTGTCATAAAAGACCTAGGTACTTATGTGAACAACTTTCTTATTACTACCATAGTCAGGAAATACTTCTATCTGGCCCCATTAATTCCCAAAGGAGCATGTTCAAGATCCAAGGAAACTATCCTACCACTGTACTCCTCCCTTACCAGACTCATCAATGAATATTATTCCTTTTGGTAGGTACAAATCCAAGCATATCTCTCAAATGGAAAGGTCTCAAAGGTTTCTAATAAGAAAATGAACAGCATTAAATACTCCAACTGTTCCAATAGACCAACATGACTCTCCATAAACTTTAACAGCTGCTCTGAAGTGACCTATATTTCACCTTTTAAGCCATGAAAGACCAAGTCCTATTTGTCCTCCTATTTCTTCACAAAATCAGTGGTTTTACAAACAACAACAATAAACACCTAAATCTATAGCAAAAAATAAACAAGACTTGCTAGAGGGATAGCTTTCTAACTCAAAATATTCCCAGTCTATGAAATAAATTGCTATTACAGGACAAAGTATTACTTTGGTAAGCTTTAAGGCTCGTCTTAATGACCGTATGGTTAGACCCATATTTACACCTGTGCTAACATGTATGGCTTTGCTCGATTTGGGAGGAGAGCATTATTAAGTGCTTGAAAAGGATGGCAAGAACTTTTAAGTCTATCTACATAAAGGTATGTATATATGGCTATGGATTTTGTTTGCTTAAACTCATGATTTGAGCCAGTGTTGACTTCCTCCTTTTGAGGAAATAAAACCAAAAAAAAAAGTACCTGACATACCTCTCAACAGTGCCTTATTTGGTTCATCTTTTTGCCCTGCCTATCCCTCATAAAATGTTTGATATTTCTGTTAACCAAAGATTACAGTCAGTCAGTAATACCAGGCCTTAGACATACTTGCATAGTATTGTTCCCACGATCCTATGTTTTATATTATATTTATTTTTAATATATAGGACCATTCTGAATGCATCAACGTAGCTTAGTAGATACAGATAGCAGAAAAATGCAGGAAAGTTAATGGAATTCTCAGCTGCAGTGTTAGAAGAGAGATTTATATCTCCATTTATTTATTAGTTTTCTGGGATACAGCTCTGATCTACTTTTCAGGCCAGCCAGGTGAATAAAAAAAGAGCATATATTTTACAAGGCAAAGAACAAAATACAACATTTCTCTTCAGAATATAAAACTGTAAATTTCACAGAATGGAATCATTTTCTGGAACAGTTACAGAATGGTAAATATTACAGAATGAAATTACATTACAATACAACATAGAAGATGAAATTACTCTGCATAACTGTTTACATTTAAGTATCTTGATTAAAATAAAAAAAAAAAGATCAGAAGGGTGGGAAAAAGAGACAAGGGTGGGAAAGAGAGAGAAAGAGAGGAAGTAATAGTTTTCTACAGAAACTACAGAACATAGCTTTCTACAGAAACAACTACAGACTGGTTTCACAGCTATCTAGCTGGCCACCAACAATCTGTTGTGTGGCAAAATGACCTATCACCTCAACTTCCTGTCACACTTGGTGTTCCCCAAGGCTCCATCCTGGGACCAATAATATTCTCACTCTTCACCAATACCTATTCACAGACACTAAACAGGCCTCTCTCATACAGTATGCAGATGACTTCACCCTCATCTGCTCAGCTCCAACTATACCTAAACTCCAGAAGATCATTCAAGAAGCCTTTTCCTCAGTTGAAACCTGTCTATCTAATGCACAGCTAATACTCAATCCAAACAAGACTAAACTCCTCATCTTCCAACCCACAAAATCTAACCTAACCAACCCCCACTTCAGTATCCTAGCCAACAACAATACCATCATCTCCCCAACAGAACACACTAAACTACTTGGTGTTGAGATTGACAACCATCTTAGATTCGACACTCACATTTCTCTAGCAATAAAAAAATTCACAAAAAACTAGGGACATTGTATAGAAATAAGCAACGCCTCACCAAAACAGCCAAAATTTCTGTTGCCAATTCCCACCTCATTTCAACTTTACTCTACACCTATACTTACCAACCTTAGACAAACTGACCTAAACAAGCTTGAAGCATGCTATAACAAAATCGCTAAGTTTGCCAATGGGGCATCCTATCTCAGCCACTGCTGTATCTCACTTAGAGAACTTGACTGGCTTGAACTCCCTCAACTTCTTCACCTAAATCAACTCTCCCTTGCTCAAAAATTAATAAACCACCCTCTCAAAGTCCCCTCCTTACAATACCTTCTTCAGCCCTACTCTACCACTAGACCACTATGCTCCAGCAGCAAAAATCAACTTCAAGTAACAAAAGCCAAGAACTGAGCTAGAGAAGCTCTTTTCTCCTGCATAATATCTAAGTTATGGAACACCCCCATAACCACACTATCTTCATTCTACTTCTTCAAAGCTGAACTAAAAACCCACTTAAAAACCCACTGGTTATGTCCATGCACCAATCCTGGCTAATGACTTACCATTTTTACCTCTCCTCCTCTCTCCTCCCCTAGCCACCCTGCCTCCCACTGACAGATCATTACAATCTTTTCTCCGCAGGCTCTGCCCCCCCACTCAATCCCTCAGTTCCTCTTCTAAAATTCTTAAACTCCAAGTTAATCTCCAGCTACCTACACATTCCTATATTTCACTGCGACTGCTAACTTCTCTCTCTCCCTAGTTATCCATCCTGTCTTCCCCTGCTACTACTCTAACCCCTTCCAGCTCATTTCACCATCTGGGGAATGTTGACTATATAACTGTTGGCTTACTCAGCAATATCTGATAATTTCTATGAAATTATAAAATGTATCTGTTGTAAACTTATTACCATCTGAATATACTTACTATCATATTGATTACCCTGATCATCCTATGTTCATCTTGTATGTAGACAATCTTACTGCTGTATGTATTGTTTGCTATTGTAAAAAGTAATGTATTTCGGCTTTTCCCAGTTAGGGGTCACACAGTGAAACTCCAGTCCGCTAATGATTGGCAGTGGATTTTTTATGGTGCCGAGTTGCCAGCCCGACGCCCAACCCTCAAAGAAGGCACACCCATTAACACACACACCTACCTGCATGTCTCTAAACATCACTGGACCATGGGGAGGACATGCAGACTCCACACAGAAGGCACTCCAGCCAAGAATCAAACAGGAAAACCTCTTGCTGTAAGGCGACAATGCTAACCACTGCACCACCGCAGCCTTACATGTTTGGTTTGCTATTGTATGTATATCAATTGTTCTTCATATAACTTTGTTGATCATGCTTAAATGTTTATTGCCTGTATTGCTTTGTGTGGAGCTTTTCTCCCTGGGCTTCTGCTGAAAATGGACCTGTGTCCAGTCGGAATTTCTCGGTAAACAAATGTAAATAAATACATAAATTAAATTAAATAAATAAGTAACTAATAGAATCTGGAGAGTGGAGGAAAAAGAACAAGGTGGGAATCATGCCATATAGTGAGTATAAAGAGGGAATGAAAGATGGGCAATGGGAAGAAGAAGTGGTAAGCAGAAAGAAGAAATTAAGGAGGAACACTATGAAAATTTAAGAGTATATAAACTAACAGGAATAAGGACAAAGTACATGGGGGAGGGACAATGTGAATTATGTGACTCCAACCAGTGGTAGACTATAATGAGAGCAATTCAGGTAGCTGCCCAGGGCCCAAGGCTCCAGCAGTCTCAGGGATGCGAATCCAGTATACTGCCCAGGAGATATCTAAAATTAAATAGTTACATTGTATCTAAAATTAAATAGTTACATTTAAAGCGGTTACATTCAACACACCTCTAACTCATTTTAGTTAGTATGTATCCTGCACATAGCAGTCTCTGATGTTGCAACATGCTTTTTTATTATTATTTAATACAAGAAATATAATATTTAAATTCCACAACTGAAGCATAAGCAAATTTGTGTGGTAGCGCTGTGATGTAATATAATGTGAGTTGCAGGTACATACTGGACATGTGACAGCACATTCAGCCAGATGCGGTATTTATTTAAACAAAGAAAATATCTGCTCTATGTTTTGTGATGCATTAGTTGTCCCCCCTCAAACAGCTTAATCTGTAAGCTGAAAACCAACATTTCATGCAGTACCATGGAAAAGAAAATGATCTTAGGTAGATATTGTTAACCTAGCCATGTGATATCCTATGCTGTACCATGGAAAATAAAGTTATCATAGGTGACAGATATTGTGTAAATTAAAATGCTTTTCCCCAATATACTGTGTGTACAGTGAAAAGAAATGTGCAAGGCCAAACATCAGTTTTCAAAATAATATGGCTTGCTTTGCAAGAACAGTTATGTTCAGCTTAGATATTAATAACATATAGCTGTAGGCTTTACTGTAAATGCATCCTGTTATAGGAAAAAAGGAATTGACTTTCTTGGCTTTCAGATGCAGAAATAAATAAATAAAATACAGACAGGTCAAGTGATGCAAAGATGACGTGGAGAAACTTTTGTAAAGTCTTCAGATACAGCGAGGACCAAAAAAGGGCATGAAATAACCATGGACTTTTTCATGACACAGACAGAAACCAAAAGAACAAGTCACAAGGACATTAAAAATAACATTGGTTAAAAGGAGTATATAAACTGGGCAGTGTGTTTCATTCAGTAGTGACGTTTAGACTAAGTGTGCCTTATTCTCCTCATCTGTCTAGCTGTGTTATAATAAAATTGAAATAGCTCTGACAAAATTAACTGTTTGGCAAGAATTTGTTCTGAAACAAATACAGAATAACAGATACAGTAGTACGGAGTTTGTCTGGTCTACTTTTGGACATTTCTTCAGTGACAAGTGAAAAGAAAGAGATACATTTCTTCAATAGGTAGGTCTTCTTAACCTAGCCATGTGATATCCTATGCTGTACCATGGAAAATAAAGTTATCATAGGTAGGCTTTCTTAACCTAGCCATGTTTTTAGAAGGGCCATGGAGTACAGAATGGTGGTAGCATAGCAATAAGTAAGTTATGTACATGTTTTAATAAAATTTTGAAACCCAGCATTCAGTGTAAAGGCATAAGTTTTCTTAAAAAAAATAAATAACATTTTTATATCTTATGTAGGAGGGCCAGTTTGAAGGAGATTGGAGACTATACAGTGGTGACCAGGGAAAGTGTAGTTATGCAGCATAGGATGGTGATTTGTAGGATGACGCTGGTGATCAAGAAGAGGAGGAGGAGTGTGAGGGCAGCAGCAAGGATCAAATGGTGGAAATTGAAAAAGGGTAATTGTGAGGTGGAGTTCAGGGATGAGTTAAGACATGCACTGGGTGGCAGTGAAGAGTTACCAAATAGCTGGGTAACTACAGCAGAGCTAGTAAGGGAGATGGCTAGAAAGGTGTTTGGTATGACATCTGGACAGAGGAAGGACGACAAGGAGACATGGTGGTGGAATGAGGAAGTACAGGAGAGTATACAGAGAATGTTGGCAAAGAAGAAGTGGGATTGTCAGAGAGATGAAGAAAGTAGACAGGAGTATAAGGAGATACGGTGCATGGCAAAGAGAGAGGTGGTGAAGGCTAAGGATAAGGCATATGAAGAGTTGTATGAAAGGTTGAACACTAAGGAGGGAGAAAAGGACCTGTACCGATTGGCTAGACAGAGGGACCGAGCTAGGAAAGATGTGCAGCAGGTAAAGGTGATAAAGGATAATGAGGGAAACATATTCACAAGCGAGGAGAGTGTGTTGAGGAGATGGAAGGAGTACATAGAGGGGTTGATGAATGAAGAGAATGAGAGGGAGAGAAGGTTGGATGATGTGGGGATAGTGAATCATGAAGTACAATGGATTAGCAAGGAGAAAGTAAGGATAGCTATGAAGAGGATGAAGAATGGAAAGGCTGTTGGTCCAGATGACATACCTGTGGAAGCATGGAAGTGTTTAGGTGAAATGGCAGTGGATTTTTTAACCAGATTGTTTAATGAAATCTTGCAGGTGAGATGATGCCTGAGGAATGGAGAAAAAGTGTTTTGGTACCGATTTTTTAAGAATAAGGGTGATGTGCAGAGCTGTAGTAACTACAGAGGGATTAAACTGATCAGTCACAGCATGAAGTTATGGGAAAGAGTAGTGGAAGGTAGGTTAAGAAGGGACGTGATGATTAGTGATCAGCAGTATGGTTTCATGCTGGGAAAGAGCACTACAGATGCAATGTTTGCTCTGAGAGTGTTGATGGAGAAGTACAGAGAAGGTCAGAAGGAGTTGCATTGCGTTTTTGTAGACTTAGAGAAAGCATATTACAGGGTGACTAGAGAGGAGTTTTGGTATTGTATGAGGAAGTCAGGAGACTCAGAGAAGTATGTAAGTGTGGTACAGGATATGTACGAGGGTAGTGTGACAGTGGTGAGGTCTGCAGTGGGAGTGACAGATGCGTTTAAGGTGGAGGTGGGGTTACATCAAGGATCAGCTCTGAGCCATTTCTTATTTGCAATGGTGATAGACAGGTTGACAGGTGAGATCAGACAGGAGTCCCCATGGACTATTATGTTTGCAGATGACATTGTGATCTGTAGTGAGAGTAGGGAACAGGTGGAGGAGACCCTGGAGGGATGGAGATATGCTCTAGAGAGAAGAGGAATGAAGGTCAGCAGGACTAAGACAGAATATATGTGTGTGAATGAGAGGGAGGATAGAGGAATGGTGAGGATGCAAGGAGTAGATGTGGCGAAGGTGGATGAGTTTAAATACTTGGGATCAGTAGTTCAGAGTAACGGTGAATGTGGAAGAGAGGTGAAGAAGAGAGTACAGGCAGGATGAAGTGGGTGGAGAAGAGTGTCAGGAGTGATTTGTGACACACGAGTACCGGTAGGAGTGAAAGGGAAGGTCTACAAGAGGGTAGTGAGACCAACTATGTTATATGGATTGGAGACAGTGGCATTGACAAAAAGGCAGGAGTTTGAGCTGGATGTGGCAGAGTTAAAGATGTTAAGATTTGCAATGGGTGTGACGAGGGTGGACAGGATTAGGAATAAGTAAATTATAGGGTCAGCCCAGGTTGGAAGGTTTGGAGACAAAGCCAGAGAGGCAAGATTATGTTGGTTTGGACATGTGCTGAGGAGGGATGCTGAGTATATTGGGAAAAAGATGCTAAGGATGAAGCTACCAGGTAACAGGAAAAGAGGAAGGCCTAAGATAAGGTTTATGGATGTGGTGAGAGAGGACATGCAGGTGGTTGGTGTGACAGAGCAAGATGCAGAGGACAGGAAGAAATGGAAACAGATGATCCACTGTGGCGACCCGTAATGGGAACAGCCGAAAGAAAATGATGATGATGAGATAATCACCCCAGACCATGACTTTCTCACAAAACTTTAACCATCGAATCCAAAATCCACATATACAAAGAGTACCAACACACCAATAACATGCATGCATATCAGTAGAAAACATAAATCCTGTCACTACCAGTACTTGGGGGAAGCTGCAGCCTGAATGGATTTTCCAGTTTTAAAGTATTATAATAAAACTTGTGCTTTATATTTCATGCTGAGATTCATGGATTTTCTACTTTGGTTCCAGTGCATTCTTTCCTTACCTGACAAGTACCGTTTGGATTTTTTTTGATGAAACCCATGAACTGAGCCAGTGTTGACTTCTTTCTTTAGAGAAAATTAAAAGAAGTATTCAACATACTTCTCAATAGTCCCTCATTTGGCTTCATCTTTTTGCCCTGCCTATGCCTCATAAAATATTTGACATTTCTGTTAAATCACCAAGGATTACAGTCATTCTGTAATACCAAGCCTTAGACGTTCATATTTATTGTTCAGAAAGTGTTTGTTGATGCAAAACCTATTGTTCTACCAAATTTTTAAGTGAATTAGAGTAATATTTAAAAAATGTCTCTGATTCTGGTCTTTCTTCCCCCATTGTTTTTGGCTTTATGCAGAATTGTTAAACAAAGAAGTTGAGAGGTATGGTATCTGATGCCATCAAAGATTGCAGCTCGATGTTTTGATTGTTAAGTGGTTGAAAAAGAAAGGAAAATGCTCAGAATTTAGAGTCTGGAGATTAGAGAACCAAGACAAAATTTAGCCTGTTGCTTTGCAAGAAGCCATTTACCTTCAATGAGCTTGTGAGAGTGATGTTCAGTTTTAGGAAAAAGTGTAAAGAATCTACAGGCACGGTTACAGATCATTCGATGAATAGAAAAGTTCTTTTTGGAGGCTGACACAATGAGAGGCAGTTTATATTCCTCCTGGACTACTAGTACTTTTTGACATCTAGTCTACCTTCAAGGGATAGGAAGTGTGAATTTTTCCTTGACTAAAGGAGGGTTTTTTGATTTTGTTCTAGTTTTGACAGTGTATTATAATAAAACTTGTGCTTTATATTTCATGCTGAGATTCATGGATTTTCTACTTTGGTTCCAGTGCATTCTTTCCTTACCTGACAAGTACCGTTTGGATTTTGTTTGATGAAACCCATGAACTGAGCCAGTGTTGACTTCTTTCTTTAGAGAAAATTAAAAGAAGTATTCAACATACTTCTCAATAGTCCCTCATTTGGCTTCATCTTTTTGCCCTGCCTATGCCTCATAAAATGTTTGACATTTCTGTTAAATCACCAAGGATTACAGTCATTCTGTAATACCAAGCCTTAGACGTTCATATTTATTGTTCAGAAAGTGTTTGTTGATGCAAAACCTATTGTTCTACCAAATTTTTAAGTGAATTAGAGTAATATTTAAAAATGTCTCTGATTCTGGTCTTTCTTCCCCCATTGTTTTTGGCTTTATGCAGAATTGTTAAGCAAAGAAGTTGAGAGGTATGGTATCTGATGCCATCAAAGATTGCAGCTCGATGTTTTGATTGTTAAGTGGTTGAAAAAGAAAGGAAAATGCTCAGAATTTAGAGTCTGGAGATTAGAGAACCAAGACAAAATTTAGCCTGTTGCTTTGCAAGAAGCCATTTACCTTCAATGAGCTTGTGAGAGTGATGTTCAGTTTTAGGAAAAAGTGTAAAGAATCTACAGGCACGGTTACAGATCATTCGATGAATAGAAAAGTTCTTTTTGGAGGCTGACACAATGAGAGGCAGTTTATATTCCTCCTGGACTACTAGTACTTTTTGACATCTAGTCTACCTTCAAGGGATAGGAAGTGTGAATTTTTCCTTGACTAAAGGAGGGTTTTTTGATTTTGTTCTAGTTTTGACAGTGTATATTTGAACATTCCAATGGTGGTCCAACCAAACGGCAGTTATATGGAAATGAATGATAGTTTCTAGAGCAGTTTGCTTATTGTATTGCTAGTTCTGTGAAACTAAGGCTAGGTTATGTTTTGTCCCAAGGAGTATATATTTTATTTATTTATTTATTTTCCTGTATTCGATTGACATTGCAATTCGAGAAAGTGATAATATCGAAATCAGATTGTAATTGTTGATTGAGTAGTGAATTGGCTCGATATATAAAAATGTCATCATCAGAAAGTGTGATGGGAAGTTGAGGCAGGGTATAGGGAAGTTTATGAAGGAAAGGAGAGGGGAAGAGGATGGAGCTTTGTGGGACTCCTTTGTCTGTACATGAAGTGACTGAGGTAAGTGGCTCTATTTTATCAATATTGTTTTATTAGATAAGTAACTGTTGAACAGTTGTAAAGCACTGGGGATAATACCAGTTCCTAAATGAGCATTTAGTAACAGCTGATGGTCAAGTAAGTGAAAGGCATTTGTGAGGTTGATAAATACTGATGCCAGTTCTCCATATTCATAAGAATGCCATTTGGTAAGGTAAAAGTGCAGTCAAGATACATCTACAGTGGCTATAACAAGTTTACACACCCCTGTTAAAATGCCAGGTTTTTGTGATAAAAAAAGAGACCACAATAAATCATTTCAAAACTTTTCCCACCTTTAATGTGACCTATAACCTGTACAATTTAATTGAAAAACAAATCTGTTAGGGGAAAAACATAAAAAATAAAAAATGTACAATAAGATGGTTGCATAAGTGTGCACACCCTTAAACTAATACTTTGTTGAAGCACCTTTTGATTTAATGACAGCATTCAGTCTTCTTGGGTAGGAGTCTATCAGCATGGCACATCTTGACTTGGCAATATTTGCCCACTCTTCCTTGCAAAAGTGCTCCAAATCTGTCAGATTGCGAGGGCATCACTTGTGCACAGCACTCTTCAGGTCAACCCACAGATTTTCTATTGAGTTCAGGTCTGGGCTCTGGCTGAGCCATTCCAAAGCTTTAATTTTCTTCCTGTGAAGCCATTCTTTTGTTGATTTTGATGTATGCTTGGGGGTCATTGTCATGTTGAAAGGTGAAATTCCTCTTCGTCTTCAGCTTTGTAGCACACACCTGAAGGTTTTGGGCATAAAGTGACTGGTATTTGGAATTGTTCATAATTCCCTCCACCTTGACTAAAGCCCTAGTTCCATATGAAGAAAAGCAATCCCAAAGCATGATACTTCCACCACTATGCTTCACCGTGGGGATGGCATTTTTTTGGTGATGCAAAGTGTTGTTTTTGCGCCAAATGTACCTTGTGAAATTGTGGCTAAAAAGTTCAACCTTGGTCTCATCAGACCATAACACATTTTCCGATATGCTTTTGGGAGACTTGATGTATTGTTTTGCAAATTTTATCCTGGCCTGGATGTTTTTCTGTGTAAGAAAAGGCTTCCATTTTGCAACCCTACCCCATAGTCCAGATATATGGAGAATATGAGAGAGTGTTGTCACATGTAGTACACAACCAGTACTTGCCAGAAATTCCTGCAGCTCCTTCACTGTTGCTGTAGGTTTCTTGGCAGCCTCCCCGACCAGTTTTCTTCTTGTCTTTTCATCAGTTTTGGAGGGACGACAACTCTTTGCAACGTCATTGTTGTCCTATATTTTCTCCACTTTTTGATGACTGTCTTCACTGTGTTCCATGGTATATCCAATGCTGTGGAAAATTTTTTGTACCCCTATCTGACCATAACTTCATAACCTTTGACATACATATTCACACAATCTCTAACATACAGACGAAAAGGATCCCAGCATATATTACTAAACTGAATGATTTTAAAGCCTTCATTTCTGAAGAAGTACAGAACTTCATAGAACTTAACACAACTAATGATACATCTGAAATTTTCATCTGGGATGCAATGGAAGTCCTATTTATATGGTAGGATAACTGATTGGTATAAAAAGAAAAGATTTATGTGGGATAGAGAATTAAAAGAAATACAATCTAACCTTGACAAACTGAATCTTGACCTTTTAAAAAACAGAGAAGACAAAAATAAAAAAAGTAATAGATTCCTTAAACAAAAGTATCTTGAAATATTAAATCATAAAACTATGATTAGCTTAGAGAAATTCAAACTTATTACTTTTTCATCTAATCATATATCCATGAGTATTCTAGCCAATAAAACTAAAAGATTAAATAAATTTAAATATATTAATGAACTTTTTTCACCACAAAAGAAGAAAATGGTCTCAGGTTTACATAATATATTAAACAAATTTAGAGAAATATTTCTTAACCTAAACAAGTCTACTGAATTAACAAATTCTAAAAAAAGACATACAGACATTCATTAATAAAAATTTAAAGAAAAATTAACAGAAAATCAAGCTAATTTACTCGACAGGCAAATTACTCTTAAAGACATTCAACTGCAAATTAACCAACTTAAACAAAACAAGGTTCCAGGCAATGATGGCATTATCCCAGAAATTTATAAAATTTTACATAATAAAACCATCAAAATTTTACATGCCGTCTTTAACATAGTGCAAGCTATAAACTTCACCCCACAATCATGGAAATATACTTTTATATCCCCTATTCTAAAACAGGATAAATACCCTACCAAATGTAGCTCATATAGACCTATTTCCCTATTAAATAAAGACTATAAAATGTTTATGTCTGTATATGCTAATAGACACAAAATGTTTCTTCCTAATCTAGTAGAGGCATACAAACAGGCTTCATAATAAATAGAACATCTTATGACAACATTAAGAGAATATTAACCTTAATTGAATCAGTAAAGATCTTAAAAGAACAATGTAACTATAATTAGCTTAGACATAAATTGTGCCTTTGATACAATTAATCGGGATTAGTTATTCATCGTTTTGGGGGAACTTAATTTTTCAAAACATTTTATAAACCTTATCACTCAATTATACAATGGCTGTCAAGCATACATCAAAATAGGCCCTAACATCTCTCAATTTATACCAGTAGTTAAAGGTACTAAACAAGATTGCCCACTGTCTCCCCTTTTATTCACTTTAATCATGGAACCTTGGGAAATATGATAAGGGATAACACTAATATTATAGGGTATGTATTGGGTTTTAATTAAACATAAAAAAAAATGTTTGCGGATGACATATTGATTACATTAGGTGGTAAAAACCCATCTTTGTTGGAATTATTTAACAACATGGAGATTTTCCAAAAAAAAAAACTCAGGCCTTAAATTCAATCATAATAAAATATAAATCTTTTTGGTAGGTCAAAAAAATTTAATATACATGACAACTTCAAGAAATATATACCACAATCTCAACAAATTACATATTTAGGTATAATTATTACTAACAACATAAAATACATTATAAATCTGAACTTTAATACAAGTATTACAACCACAGATAATTTAATAAACAGATGGTCAAAAATAAAATTCTCAATGGATGAGAAATTATTAGTTATAAAGATGGTATTACTCCCTAAAAATTTGTATATCATTCAGTCCATTCGTATACCACCACCATATTTAGTAACCAAAAATTCAATACAATGATTAAAAAATTCCTTTGGCATCCAATTAAATCTAGAATTGCCCTTTCAACCCATATGCATAGCTGGGACAATGGAGGTATAGCCCTTCCCAACTTAGAACTTTATTCAATTTCTTCAGTAATCAAATTAATTACTTATTTAGTGGACAGTAAATATTCAGCAAACTGGAAAGATTACATACTATCTTTATCCCAATCTCCAAGAAATTCCAATGATACTCATATGTTATACATAATAAATAATATATTTATTTGGAGATTGAAAGAATATTTTTCTTATCACCACACCCAAACATTTAAATCCAACTACATAACTCTAATTTTAAGGTCTTTTAAGAATTTTACCCTTAGGCATAAAGAATATGAAAGTTGGATATTTCTTATTTTCCCCATTGCCTATACTCATGGGATCATGTTTACTACAGATTATCAAAAAATGTCACTATTCAAACAAAAGCATCTGATAGCATGGCACCAATTGATGAGCAAACATGAATTAAAAGCACTGAATATTCTTATAGAAGAGAATAATCTTGACTCATTACTATGGCTAGATCTACAAGAAGCTAGGAAATACATCAAGGATAAACTCAACCTAATCCATCCTACAACTAAAACCTTTATCCCTAGACTAATACAATTTTTATCTCTCTTTACTCAGCAGAACAATTCACCAAAAATTAGTATTTCACACATATATATAAAACAATAAAATCAGACTTAGATACTTATACAGATAATTATTGGAAACTTTCACCATCACTAATAACACCTATCCTTCAGACATAGACAAATTAAATATTCTTCAATCTGCTGGCAAAACTACATCTTCACATAAATGGAGAATATTCACATGGAGATTTTTAAACAGATCATTTCTCACACCACATAATATCAATAAGATAACTAAAGAAAATGTTTTATGCTGGATATGTATGAAAGAAATCAATGCAGACTGGACACATATATTTTATGAATGCTCACTATTAAAGAAATTTTGGTAAGACATTAACAAATTCTTACAAGCAATTTTTACAGATAACTTTATAATTACTAAATCACTAGCTTTATTTAACACCCTAGTTCCAAACTGTGTAAAACCGAGCAAATATTCAATTTTATGGTCTGTTTTATCCATTTCCAGGAAAGAAATCACAAAAAAATTGAAAATCTTCACATATTCCATCGTTTCAAAATTTTAAAGATCTTCTCAAGGATATTTCTAAACTTGAAATGTTGACAATCAAAGCTAGATCTTCAAAGAATACAACAACTTATAATTATTGGAAGATTATAAATGAATTACTAGTAAACCAATAACTTGAATGTATAATCAAATCTTTCCTTTTTTTTTCTTATTTTTCTTCTTTCAGCTTTACAGTAATATTTGATCCTTATACAGTGAACATCTTTGTAAATAGTTTGTTATTCTTGTGCATTATATCATTCCTTTTTTGTTGTATCATGAAATTCTTCATAACTATTTTAAAAACAGTATATATTTCAGTTTTGATTTCAATAAAAATTTTATTAAAAAAAAGATAAAATAAGCAAAGGAATATAATGCAAAATGTCACTAAATAGAAGTGAATATGATTCTCATTTTATAAGGCTATTGAATTCAGAAATGTATAATACATCTCTAAAGACTGTAGGCAAACTCCTCCCACAGTTTGGCATGCCATAGGACTTTCATGCAGGCTGAATGAAAGGTGCAAAAGCTAGCAAGCAGGGGTGCTGTGTGACAAGGCAGAAACATGGAGAAACTGAGCTGTTAAGTAATTAAAGATTAACAAACAAACATATTTAATACAATGAAATTAGACCAGCTAGACAGGAACACACAGAAATGTAAATTTAACAAAAAAGGTATAATTTAGCATTATTCACTCACCTGTACCTACTGCCCTTTTATGCAGTGATTTGTTTACGAAATGTAAACATCATTATTCCCCTTTTGACACCTTTAACATAAGGTCAGGCGTAAGTGCTGCAGATGCAGTACTAGCACGGCATTTCTGAACTGCCATACCTTAATTTTCAGAACCAAGTCTTACAAGTTCCAACAGCAGTCATAATATGTCATTCTGACTAAGATGTAACAATACTAAGCTGAATTAATTAGAACAGCTCAGAAGAGAATGATTGCAGACATATGGGAATGATTGTTGACTAACTGGTTGAGTGATTTAGAAACACAATTCTGTTATAGCTGACAATCAGTGGAATAAGCCAGTGGACTATCATTAATCTGTATTATATTGCCTTCACTGCACCCTTCTCCCCCATTCCTGGTATAAGATGTGAATTTCTAAACAAGTTTATTATCCAGAGCAACATACCTGGGTTACATGTATAAAGCGGTACTGGTATTATCTAGTTATCCATGGTAGTGCAGCGGAGGGTTGTACCCACAATCCCCCAAAAGAATTTCATCTTATAGGTCTGGTTGTTATTCTTTTAGTCTCCAGTTAGTATTGTTTCTGAGAAAGTCATTTAAGCAGATTAATGTTTACAAGCCACTGAAAAGAAACCTTATTTATTTCTGTGTTGTTTACCAGGTAAACTGTGTTAAGGCAAAGGTCATTTTATAAGGATAAAAACAGCAAATGAAACTCCAGAAAGAAACACACACACGTACTTTACATGCATGAAACTGTAAACTTGTACAATAACCATAGTTTTTATAAGTTCATTATAAAATCAGACAGACAGGGTTCTATGCTGTTTTATCCATGCAAATTTACAAAGCTCTGTTCAGACAAATAAGTTAAATGCTAAAATAAATACTATGGGTGGGTGGGTGGTGGTGGGATCTGACAAGCTGACACAATTATAACGTTTATATTTAAATGGTCCTTTAGCTTTTCTTGTCAAAAATAGTAATGTGGCCTAAGCAGGGAAAGTGGTCATCAGAATACAAATAACATTTTCCATACCAAAAAACGCTTTAGTTAACTTAGATGATTTCATTCAAAAGCCTATTCTCTTTTGTACATGGAGGCTTTTGCAAATCCCTGTATAAAGGCTCCTACAGTATTCTGTGACAAAATCTGGATTTTGTTTTAGAATGTGAATTTAATTTTACCAGGCCAGACATGCACGGCTTGCATTTCTGGTCAAGGTATTTGGCCAAATCAAAGATCCTTGCACATCCATGAAAGGAAGTCTTTGTTTCTACTGGGTTTTAAATTGATAAAGAAAATAATGTTTAATAGGAAGGATGTGGGTAGTCTTGTTTGCTGTTGATGTTTGCTTGATTCCCAAAGCTGAACAAAGACCAAGAATGTCTAGCTAGGAATATTGTGTCACACATCCTTTGCCCTGGTGAGAGTGTGTCTGTCTTAAAAAAGCTCAAATTGCAGTAAAAAATGTCCCACTCTGAACATCAGAAAGGTATCAGCTGTATGTGTGTTGAATATGGGTCAGCTCTATCACCATCTGTGTGTGCCAAGTATATGATACTTTACAAGTATTGACAAAATAGCTGAATATAGCATCCTAGCACTCACTAAGCCAGGAGCAACAGCTGCATATGACCCTCTTCTAGCCACCCTCCATTCTTTCAGACTAACAGACTTCCCTCCAGTGACTCCTTTCAATACTTCTTGTAGTTTGGTGACCCTGTTCCTCAGGAGTGTATTTGGATCCAGGGCTTATAATTACCTAACAAAAGGATAATTTTGACCCTCTACCAGGCTTTTCCTTTGGACTTTCACAGACTAGTGCATAAAATTCTTATTTGACTTTCAAAAGCTAGTGCAAGTACTTTCTTTAATTCGTCTTTATTGTAAAGCCATCCTCTGCTATTTGTACTCTATTCCTAACTTACCTGCATAGTGTCTACACTGATACTGATAATTTTTTTAGGAACCCACCTTACCTGTTGCTCTTGGTGCAACCCCACTCCATTCGCCCTCGCTACTGCTCAGGCTCACTTTGCTCCCTTACCCTGCCCCCATTTCCAACCCATTCCACTACCCCTAGATTTATACCTACCCTCTCCATCTACCTAACCTACACCAATCACTCTCTAGTGAACACCTCATTATCAACCAATCCCCTTATCCCTGCCCACACATACTCCTCCCACTAACATGACACACTTACACTATCACAAGCCAATTACCATGCACACAGTCTATCTCATCATCCTCTTTCTCCTAGCATCAGCACACTACCTTACATCCTACCAAACCATACTTAATGGTACCTTAACTACCCCTTCAAAACATATTTCCTCTCACACACCTCCCACCCATCACTACAGCCGACACATATCCCCAAGTAGTCACCAACACATTATTCTCCCACCTCCCTCAGGAGGACTCCTCACAATCTCTACCAAATCACTTACTACAAATAGATACATAGCCATTCTAACCAAACTCTTAAACCATATTAGCCATCAACTGATCCTAGCTGGAGACATACACCCCAACCCAGGGTCAAAACCTTGCACAAATACTCCATCTGTTCCAATTCTCTCACCCAACCAATCTCCCATCTCTAGACCAAAAAATAGCCTTCTATTACTTAGCTTAAATATCAGAAGCATAAATAACAAAGTACACCTACTCCATGCTTTGATATCAACCTATTCCCCTGATTTACTATCCTTAACTGAAACATGGTTAAAACCCACAACAACAGACAGCGAGTTCCTCCCACCTGGGTACAATGTATTATGAAAAGATAGGCTATCCAAAAAAGGGGGTGGGATAGCATTACTTTACAAAAAAAATGTGTACTGTTAATCCTCCAATCCCTTCCCTCAATACTTTTGAACTTCTCCTAGCCAAACTCAAACTTAGCGACAAAAAATCAGTCAATGTTATCACTGGCTATATACCACCAGGCAACAATATTCCCTCCCTAGAATCCCTCCTATACTGGGTTAATCAAAATCTTCCTCAAGAAACCATCATCCTAGGTGATTTTAATATTGACTGGAACACTTGCTCAACCACTACCCCACCAACCTTATTAATCTCTACAGCTTCTCCCAAGTCATTCAGTCTAGCACTAGACTAGGAAATGTTAAAATCAAAAAAATCTCCTAGATTGGCTCTTGATAAGTAAAACCAGTACTCCATACTAAGCAGGAGTCCTTCTGGACACCCTTACTGACCACCAACCCACCTTCTTACTAAAATACAAAATCCATGCCAACTCTACCCCACTAATACAAACTACCCAGAACAAAAATAACTGTAACCCAAACAAATTCAAACTCGAACTAAAATACCATAATTGGAACATACTAAAAGAAGTACCCATAGAAGAAGCTGTAATCCAATGCAACAACACGTTTCTAAAAATCCTAGATGCCCATGCCCTACCTCGTACCACAAAACTCAAAACAAATACTGCCCCTGGATCACCAAAGAGACTAAAAATAAGATTTCTCAAAGGAATAGAGCATGGCATCACTGGAGAGCCACAAAAAAATACAGCAACTAGAGAACAATTCCAAAAACTTAGAAACAAAACAAAAAAAAACTATTCTCCAGTATAAAAATAATTATTTCCTACATCTGCAAAACAGGCACCAAAACACCCCAAAACTTCTGAGCAGGAATAAATAAACTACTTCACCCTGGCAAACCCTCCACCCCATCGCCAACCTCCACAGGCGAAATCACCAACATACCTGAATCATTGAACAAATAGTTCATAGAAACCATCTCTAAACTAGTTCAGCAACAACCCACTACTACTACTACCAATATCCCCAAACCTGCATTCAGTCCCCAAACTACCTTCCAATTCCAACACATCCCTAATAATTATGTCAAACAATTACTATCCAAACTTAAACCTAGTAACCTAGCAGCGGATGGCATCCCAGCAGGTACCTCCAGTTGACTGCTAATGAACTTGCCTACCCAATCTCTATTCTACTTAACAGATCTATATCAGAAAGCACCATCCCACCAATCTGGAAAACCTCTTACATCATCCCTTTACATAAAGGTGGAACATCCACTGACCTCACAAACTATCATCCTATTGTCATCCTGTCCCCACTAGCAAAAATTCTTGAAAAATGTATACATTATCAACTTATGCCATACCTACTTAATAACCAACTTCTCTCTCCTACCCAGCATGGATTCTGCCCTGCCCACAGTACAACCACTGCCCTTCTTTCCTTTACAAACCTCATCAACCAAAACAGGCACTTAGGTAAACTAACATCTGCCATATTCTTTGACCGGTCAAAAGCCTTCGATATGGTCAACCATCCCAAACTACTCCACTCCCTTACTAATCCTGGCCTTAGTGATCACACACTAGCCTGGTTCCAAAACTATCTACATGGTAGACAACAAGCAGTTCGATGGGACACCAACCTATCCTCACTGCTGCCTATTACCACAAGAGACCCAAAAGGGTCCATTCTGGGACCCCTTCTATTCTCCATTTTTATTAATGATCTCCACAGCATATGCCAAGATGCAACTGTTATACAATATGCTGATGACTCAACATTAGTCTGCTCAGCCAACAACCCACACAAACTCCTCTCCATTACCCTAAAAGCCTTCCAAATTACAGAAACCTGGTTTCTTAACAAAAACATATTACTTAATCCCAAAAAGACCAAACTGTTGTTATGTAAACCAAACAAATCCATATCAATGCCCAACACATTCAATATTGTGTCTAGAGATGGGACTATCATCACTCCAGACACTCATACTAAACTGCTAGGAGTGTCCATTGACAACAACCTCAAGTTTGATCTACATATAAATCAAACTATTAAAAACATTTACAAAAAACTGGGCAGTCTTTATAAAAACAAACCATTTCTAACCCAACCTGCTAGAATAACCATAGCTCAAACCCACCTCCCCTCCACACTATTTTGTGCTGCTCCCATCTTCACCAACCTGCCTAAAACTGAAATGGCTAAGCTTAACATCTGCTACAGTTTTTGCCAAATTTGCTACTGGTGCCCCCTACCGTGCCCACCACTGTCATTCATTAAATTAACTTATAACAAACCACAGAACAATTGATGACACACCAAACTACTAAGCCAGAAAGAAATTGCCACAAATCTTGTATCAGATGATTTAATAATAACTACATCAACTTAACTGGCTTGAATTCCCAAATCTCCTCTCATTCCATCAGCTTTCTTTTGCCCAGAAACTCCTACTACTTCCTGAAAAAAAAACAGCACTATCTAATCTAGTTAAACTACAAACTAATACCAGACAACTTCACTCTAGTGATAAAAGACTAATCAAGGTGACCAAAAGCAATAACACAGCAGGTGACTCCCTCTTCCCTAACTACATTGGTAAAATTTGGAACTCATTACCTTCTGTATTACCTCAGCCAACTCAATGGTTACATTCAAAAAGCTACTAAAAGAACACCTAAAACTCGCATGGCTATGCCCTTGCTACCCACTAGGTTGACCCATATCATAAACACCCTCTGACCCCCTCTTGTGCTCTTTTTCACTTCTATCCCTTCAAGAAGAATTGTGACTCCTCCGTATAGTGCCTCACCTGTGAACACCCACACCAACAGTCAGCAATTATACACATTCCAACTTTAAACCCAACCGCATCTCACAAAACTAACCCTAACATCCACTCCCACCCCTCTTTACTTACATTTGTCTCAGTCAGTGTTATTACTGGAAACCAGTACATTCTAAGTACTCTAACTTAAACTATGGAATTTTGTTAAAACTTGCGAATACCAATGAATATTGTGCTTTGTTACTTTAAAACTATTCCTATGAATACTAGCTTGCTATTTAGAAATCTCATAGTTGTTTTTTCTTAATCTGTGGAGCTTTTCTCCCCGGGCCTCCGCTGAAAATGGACATGTATCCAGTCGGACTCTCCCGGTCAACAAATGTAAAATAAATAAAGTAAATAAAATAAATAAATGCGTATCTTCACATTCAGTCATCATTTCTGTCAGACCTTCTAAACCATAAATATATTTACAAGTAGGCAGGAGTTCATTACTAATATAATATTTAACTTTGGATAATAACACCACAAAAATAAATAAATAAATAAATAAATAAATAAAAAAGAAAGAAAATTAGAAAATAATGGTACACTTTTCTTGGTGTGACCTATCTAGACATTTGTAAGGCTTTCATAACCATCCACACAACGTTACTCAGCTTTAGGTTGAGTCCCAATGTGGTATATTCTCTTGTTGATGAAAGAAAAAACTGGAAACTGATGTTCTTAGTTATTTGTCTGCTTATTTATTTAATTAAGAAATTAACTGATTTTGTGGACATTGTTCCAAACCAATGCGCAAATTACAGGTTGCTCAAGGTGCAGCAATATAGGTATTGATCAAATTAATAAAAGTCTTGCAGGTGACGAAGCCCTCTGCAAAGAGATTGTGAGGTGATCAGGCCAGATCATAGGATGCACACACGCATGTGTGTGTATATGCTTCAAAGTAAGGTGAGTTTTTTTGCATGTAATGTAATGTAGTGTGTGTGTGTGTGTGTGTGTGTGTGTGTGTGTGTGTGTGTGTGTGTGGTATGAATGTTCTCTGAGTAGCAAAATGACCCCCCCCCTGATAAACAAAGGAATGTATTGCTCTTATCATCTCATGGACTGACACCTATGCATCCTTGGGAGATACAAGGAAATCATAACTTTGTGAGTATGGGACAGAGTTTTATTTGCAGATGTCTACTATTATGGCACACTAAGGGCCATATAAAGGGCTGCATGCCACACTTCTTGCAACAGATGGTGCATGAACCCCTGCTGCAGCAACATGGTCTACCTCCCATTGTCAGCAGTTTACCAGAGGTTCCTTGTGAGGCAACTGTGCAAAGAATAGTGCTCACTTTCAGCTTCATTATGACACTTCTAGTGAACTAATAATTGTGGGCAAAAGGTAAAGAAATTGCTGATTTGCATGTTAGATCCCCTTATTATTATGCAAAAGTAATAAGGTTTAAACAGGATGGACGTGATGTTATACAATTCTAATGAATGCCTGGAAGTCTGCACTCAGGCAAGGGACCAGTTGAGTGCATGTAGTCACCTAGAACTGTGTGTACAGCAGTCTAATTCCTCACATTCCTGTAGAACCATGCTGTATTTATGATATAGACAAAGGTAAATGAGGCTGTATATTTGTAGAGGTCTATGTTGCTTGATCGAAATCTCACAATCTCTATTAAGCAACATCAAAACCCATTAAAGTGAAAGTGCACTAGCTCGAAAGTGCACTTTCGCAAAACCTGGTTCTCCGAACCAGATTAAAGCAAAACAAAGCTGCTTTAAACAATATTTTGCAGGGGGGCAAGCCCCCTGTACCCCCTACTTAAATATACTAACTCTGAGATCGCACTACAGTGGGGAAAAGGATATATTTCCTTATCCCCACTGTAATGCGCTTCGGAGAACCGGCTTTTGCAAAAGTGCACTTTCGATTTAGTGCACTTTTGCTTAAATGGGTTAGATCTTCTGGTTGTCGAGAAAGTGAGTTTTTGACAATCAGAAGTAGACCCATTTGTAGCCATAAGTTAGGCTTTTCTAAAGCACACGTAAGAGCCAGTCAAAATGTTCACAAATTATGTGCTTTGTAAATGTGGGTAATGTTAGGGTATAGAGCTAACAATACTTTGCACTAAGTCTTTTAAATATACAACACTTATTACATGGTGTACTGGTAATCAAATTCTAGTACTTTTTTAAATAGCTGGTGATTTTGGAAACCTTGAAAATGAGAATCATGCTAGCTGGAACTTAAGGTAATGAGAACAGAAGTGATAGAGGCACTAAATGCAAGGAATATATCACAGACATTTTTGTGTGGAAACCGTATTTCCAAGGTAGAGCTGTGACAATGGTTCCTGTAAAGATCACCAAGTGGCAAACTGAGTACTCTGCCTCAGTAACATTGCCCTTCTTTCACCACTACTAATTACTCACAACAGCTGTAAGAAAAGCCCTTAATGGGAACATACCCTAAAGGCCTCTGACAGCCTACTAAGGACAAATCCAATTTTCTATTAGTCTGGCAGTGAATGAAAACAACACAAAAATGTGCTTTGCATCTCCTACCCTGATGTACAGTGGATATAAAAAGTGTATAAACCCCCGTTAAAGTGCCAGGTTTTTGTGATATAAAAAAATGAGACCACAATAAGTCATTTCAAAACTTTTCCCACCTTTAATGTGACCTATAACCTGTACAATTTAATCGAAAAGCAAACAAATCTGTTAGGGGAAAATTATAAAATATAAAAAACGTACAATAAGATGGTTACATAAGTGTACACACCCTTAAACTAATACTTTGTTGAAGTACCTTTTGATTTAATGACAACATTCAGTCTTCTTGGGTAGGAGTCTATCAGCATGGCACATCTTGACCTGGCAATATTTGCCTAGTCTTCCTTGCAAAAGCACTCCAAATCTGTCAGATTGTGAGGGCATCTCTTGTGCACAGCTCTCTTCAGGTCACCCTACAGATTTTCTATTGGGTTGAGGTTTGGGCTCTGGCTGGGCCATTCCAAAACTTTAATTTTCTTCCTGTGAAGCCATTCTTTTGTTGATTTTGATGTATGCTTGGGGTCATTGTCATGTTGAAAGGTGAAATTCCTCCTCATCTTCAGCTTTCTCGCAGATGCCTGAAGGTTTTGGGCCAAAAGTGGCTGGTATTTGGAACTGTTCATAATTACCTCCTTCTTGACTAAAACCCCAGTTCCAGCTGAAGAAAAGCAATCCCAAAGCATGATACTGCCACCACCATGCTTCACTGTGGGGATGGTGTTCTTTTGGTGATGCGAAGTATTGTTTTTGTGCCAAAAGTACCTTTTGGAATTGTGGCCAAAAAGTTCAACCTTGGTCTCATCAGACCATAACACATTTTCCTAAATGCTTTTAAGAGACTTGATGTATTGTTTTGCAAATTTTAGCCAGGCATGGATGTTTTTCTGTGTTAGAAAAGGCTTCCATCTTGCAGCACTACCTCATAGTCCAGACATATGGAAATACAGGAGATTGTTGTCACATGTAGTACACAACTAGTACTTGCCAGAAATTCCTGCAGCTCCTTCAGTGTTGCTATAGGTCTCTTGGCAGCCTCCCTGACCAGTTTTCGTCTTGTCTTTTCATCTATTTTGGAGGGATGGCCAGTTATTTGCAATGTCATTGTTGTCCCATATTTTCTCCACTTTTTGATGACTGTCTTCACCATGTTCCATGGTATATCCAATGATGTGGAAATTTTTTTGTACCCTTCTCCTGACTGATACCTTTCAACAATGAGATCCCTTTGATGTTTGTAAGCTCTCTGTGAACCATGGCTTTTGCTATAGCAGGCAACTGAGTAAATGCCAGGAAAATCCTACTAGGACAGCTGAACTTTATTTGGGGTTAATCAGAGTCTCTTTAATTGATGGCATGTGTGTACCCAAGATGACTGAATGCTGTAATTAAATCAAAGGTGTATTAGTTTAAGGGTGTGCACACAACAAAGTATTAGTTTAAGGGTGTGCATACTTATGCAACCAGTGTATTGTACGTTTTTTGTTTTTTATATTTTTTCACCTAACAGATTTGTTTGTTTTTCAATTGAATTGTACAGGTTATAGATCACATTAAAGGTGGGAAAAGTTTTGAAATAATTTATTGTGGTCTCATTTTTTTATATCACAAAAACCTGGCATTTTAACAGGGGTGTGTACACTTTTTATATCCACTGCATAAAGGCACTGCACTTATAAATGTCTTATCCATCACAGCTGTATCAGCTTTGCCTTAATGTTCAATCACAGAGTTTTTCCTCTCTTTAAAGTCAGGAGCCAATTCATTTTATCACTGTTTAATGAATTGTATGTGTATTTACTGCACTTGATGAAACTTAAATATAAAATAAAATAAGTTTTTACACATACCACAATATATCTATTCAGTGTTATGTATAACTTGCCATAAGTGTTACAAGTGGTTCAGTTTTTATGCATGTTTTGCAGCAGTGATAGGTTTCTTCCAAAGAGCCCATTAATATGCAAGAGAAAATCTATTGGTGCCAGTGTGGCAGACTACACATTGTTGTGAAGAAAATAAAACATAGTCTTCATTTTCTGATTAATTTATGTAATTAAATACATAACAATGCCATGAATATGTGCTCAATGAAGTAACTAAATTAATCTAGTAGATCACAATGGTACATCAGTTAACATTAATGTCTCATAGTACTTGTTTCTCCATTTGTTTCTTCGATAAGGTGCTTTCTGTGTGAGTCTGCATCTCCTGTCTGAGACCCATTGGATTTTTACTGCGGTCTTTGATTACAACCCGATTGAAGGGACATGTGGATAGTTGAAATGGTGAACATCAGGACTGCTGTATGTGTGCCTGTGGTGTATGTTAGCATCTGTTTGCATTCTATAATAGACTGGCATTCCATCAAGGATTGTTCTCTGCTTTATACCTGATGAGTGCCAAGAGAGGTTCTGGCATCAAGAAATGAATTAATCTAAATGCTTATTGTTATTATTATTATTATTATTATTATTAGTAGTAGTAGTAGTAGTAGTATCAGTAGTAGTAGTAGTAGTAGCAGCAGTAGTAGTAGTAGTAGTAGTAGCAGTGGTAGTAGTAGTAGTAGTAGTAGTAGTAGTAGTAGCAGTAGAAATAGTAGTAGTAGTAGTAGTAGTAGTAGTAGTAGTAGCAGTAGAAATAGTAGTAGTAGTAGTAGTAGTAGTAGTAGTAGCAGTGGTAGTAGTAGTAGTAGTAGTAGTAGTAGCAGTGGTAGTAGTAGTAGTAGTAGTAGCAGTGGTAGTAGTAGTAGTAGTAGTAGTAGTAGCAGTAGTAGTAGTAGTAGCAGTAGAAATAGTAGTAGTAGTAGTAGTAGTAGTAGTAGTAGTAGTAGTAGTAGTAGCAGTGGTAGTAGTAGTAGTAGTAGTAGTAGTAGCAGTAGTAGTAGTAGTAGTAGTAGTAGTAGTAGTAGTAGTAGCAATAGTAGTAGTAGTAGCAATAGAAGTAATATCACCATCACCATCATCTCACATACCATTTGAAAGATTGCAGAAAAAAAAACAGTCTATAATGAGTTGTGGTGCTTGTTTTATAGTTAGGATGTAGACTTGCCAGGACTCATAGATTTTTAGACCCCCATATACCAGTACTGCAAAATTTCAGAACTATTATTTTTGTCCTTTTAGTTCTTTCTCCATATTGTGATCCCCACACATCTGGATAATGTCCAGTTTTAAAAGCCTTACTCTGATCTCATCTCCCGTTAAGTTATTAAGTATATGACAATGGCATGCAAGAATACATGTAGTAACATAGTCTTTTTTTTCCCTCAAATAATTTTTATTTTCCAAATATTATATTTAACAATACAATCATCAGTGAAAATAAGTATTATAAGCCTCTATATACACTATGTACAATTGACCTGAACAAAACAAAAACAATAAAAAATATGAAATTAAAAAAATATATAATGTATGAAGTTACATATTTAATTAGTTAGAGTTCAGTTTTAATGCCTCAATAAGAGCAATACTTTTTTACCAAGGATTGTTTATCCATGTTTTAGGAGAGATTCTTGATTCTTTCACCTTAATTTCTAATGTCGCTGTTTCTTCCATCAATCTCAAGAATTCTTCCAGAGTAGG
Source organism: Protopterus annectens (assembly GCF_019279795.1). Taxonomy (NCBI): domain Eukaryota; kingdom Metazoa; phylum Chordata; order Ceratodontiformes; family Protopteridae; genus Protopterus; species Protopterus annectens. Next base: position 1,105,202,429 of record NC_056746.1, read on the forward strand.
TTCTTCTGAAGACTTCCACTTTCTAGTTATACTTTTCCTTGCAACAGCTAGTATGGACCAAAGTAGGTATAGATCTTTTTTATTCATTTCAGTAGTATCATTAACATTTAAGGAACTAAAGATTTGGTTAAAATAAAGATGTCTGTGAATATAGCTTGGATAAAAATAGTAATTTCTTCCCAGAATTTTTTTATGTTAATACAATCAAAAAATATATGAAACCAGTCAGTTTTACAGGTTAAAGAACATCTCCAACAAATAGAAATTAAATTTGGCTTGTTTATCATGTGCAATAAATGCCCTGTGAATATATTTCCAGGTAAATATTTTTCATACTTGTAAATTAAATGTTAACTTAATAGAACAAAGAAGATTTGTTTTACTTTCAATTGATAGATTGGTATGACAGCCTTTTGCTATGAAATTCCAATATCTTGTATTAGGGTTAGTTTTATATGTTATCAATATTTTGTATAATTTTGAAATTAGATCCGTCCAATTATATTTGTTATAAATAACTTCAAATATAAGACTTATCAAATTTGGACTAGTTTTATAAGGAGAATTAATAATTTTACTGTTAAGATCTTTGGCATATAATAATATGCTTTGAAGTATCAACCAATCTGCCATTGAAATATCATATATATTTTGAATTTGTTGAATGTCTAATACTACTTGATTCTCTATACAGTGTTGCCAACAAGTGAAGTTTTCCCCCTCCCATCTAGTTAGGATAACATTATGAATTTTGTTGAAGAAATTTTTGTAGAGCTAAAGGGTATTATCAAGTCTAGCCAAATCTTAATGTCCATGTTAGTATATATAAATCTTCTGAATAAATTGTAAATATTATTTATGTAATTTAAGTTACTTGGTTTTGTTATATTATATTGAATGTTAACTGTCAAAATGTGCCACATCCTATTATTTTGTTCACTTAATATACAATTTTTATTTTGTTTTCATTTAAGAAAATAATAGTATGCGTGTTTTCCATGTTGAAGAATAATTAGGGTCTATCCAATTAATGATAGTTCTTAGTATGGAAGCTTTTATGTATGATTCTAGATCTGGAAATTTAATTCCACCCATTTCCCAAGATCTAATATGATGTGTGTAGGCTATTCTGTTTCTTTTTTGATACCAAAGAAAGTTTAATAGCATTTTATTTCTTTCAGAATTGTCTTGTTTGGTACTATAGGAATAGCTTGTGCAGTGTAATTTATTTTTGGAAGTATTGTCATTTTTATTATTTGTAATCTGTCTTCAAATCTCAGAAACATTTTATTCCAGCTTACTGTTAGCATTTTTAATTTATTAATTGTGTTGCTATAATTTACATCTAATGTAGTTTCCAAATTATCACATAGTGTTATTCCTAAATATTTTATTGTGGGAACTTGTTTTCCTATTACGCAATTTGTTGTTGAAGTGAATTCTCTCTTTTTATTCAAATGCATATAATTAGATTTTCCCTTATTAAATCTAAGGCAGGATATATGATAAAACCTTTCCACTATTTCATCTAGTTTTTGTACTGATTTATCCGAAACAGATAATGTGAATAAAGCATCATCAGCAAATAACATAATTTTTGAATTAAGTTGACCATATACATCTATGCCTGATATTTTAGAATTGTGGCATACTAATGAGGCAAATAATTCAATTCCTAAGGCAAACAGAATGGGTGACATCGGGCATCCCTGTTTTGTGTCTTTGGTTATTTCAATAGCATTTGAGGTGAATGGCCCGAGTTTTACATAAGCCAGATTGTTTTTATAAATATTCTTTATTAGTGTAATAAAATTAGAAGGAAATTCAAATAATTCCAAAGCCTTAAAAAGAAAGTCCCATCTCAGCGAATCAAATGTTTTTTCTATATCCAAAGCTACTATTAGAGCTTCCTGGTTATTTCTGTTTAAGAAATCTATAAGTATTAGTATTCTTTGTATATTGTCATGTGTGTGCCTTTTATAAACAAATCCTGTTTGATCCTCATTTATTATGTGTATCAATGATTTTTTAATTCTAGTAACTAGTATTGACATGAAGATTTTATAGTCATTGTTAAGTAGTGAAATTGGCCTATAAGATTTACAGTGTAAAGGGTCTTTATTTTCTTTTATGTTGTTGTGTCTTTCGGCTTTTCCCGGTTAGGGGTCACCACAGTGGAACTCTGGTCTGCTAATGATTGGCAGTAGATTTTTACATGCCTAACGCACAACCTTCAACGAAGGAATGCCCATTCACGCATGTCGCCACACAGAAGACGCTCTAACTGAGAATCGAACGGACAACGTCTAACTGTGAGGCGACAATGCTACCGCAGCACCACCACCGCAGTCTTTATTTTCTTTTATAATGGGCATAATTAAGGAGTATCTCCATGAAATTGGTATTGTGTTTTGTGCTTGAATTTCATTTAAAGTTCTATGAAACAATGATATTACTGAAGATGGAAATACCTTATACAGTTCATTAATTATTCCATCAATTCCCGGTGTTTTATTACTTTTACTTTCCTTAATTTTTTGGGTAATTTCTTTTAGGGATATTTGTTTTTGAATTTCTGACTTTAACTTTTCTGGAATCGCCTTTACCTTTAAAAAATTCAGGACTAAGTTTGATGTATTAGTTAGATGTGAAATATCATTATAATGATCAGTGAAATGATGTTTAAATGCATCTAGTATATCATTTATATCCGAAACCTTTTTGTTTTTTGTTTTCCCTTCATGTATAATATTTGTAATATTGTTTTCAATCGAATGTTTCTTTAATCTTATTGTTAAATTGTGCATATGTTTGGGTGAAACTGCATAGAAGCTTTGTTTTAACTTTTCTATAGCTATATTAGTTTTGTGAGTTAGAATTTCATTATATCCTTTGTTTAAGTCTTCAATTGCTTTTTTATGATTATTTTGTGTGTAAGTAGATGGATTAATAGTGAGATCTGTGATTTGTTTTTAAATGATACATAATTCTGATTCCCACTCTTTTAGTTTGTTTTTGTACCATGAAATAATTTTTCCATTTAAATAGGCTTTCAAGGTGTCCCAAAGATTAATTATATTTGTTTCAGTAGTATAATTTATGTCTAAAAAGAGTTGTATTTCTGAATCTAACCAAGGTTTAAATTGTTTTCATTTTGTAATGTACGCTGGAATTCTTGACATAAAGATTAACTTCTTATAATCTGCATGCATTTTGAGAATTAATGAGTTGTTGTCTGAAAAGGGACAAGGACTTATGGAGAATTTTGTTATTTTTGAATTTAGTTCTTGAGATATAAAGATTTTATCAGTTTGTGTATGTGTCCAAATTTGTAATCTTGGTGTGAAAATAATAATTAATTGTTTTCCTTACAACTATATGTATCAATTAGATTTAAGCTTTTTCCTATTTCTTAAGAAACTTCCCTATAGAACTTACACGTAAATTCCTTTTGCTTGTGGTCTCTGATTTATCTAATATGCAATTGAAATCACCTCCCAGAATCAAATTTCCTTTATATACTCTAGTAATTAGATCCATGTGTTTTCTAATTGTCCCAACCCCAATACCTGGGAACCAGTATAAATTTACTAATGTCCAGAGTCTATTATTGTATTTTACTATTACTATAGCCAGAAGTCCTTCTTTATCTTCATGTTTGTAAATGATTTGGGGCATGGTGACATTTTTTCCATAAAATTAAAGTTCCCCTAGTTTTTTTCTTATATGAAGAGTGAGCTGAGGTTATGTATTCATTAGGATTCCATATATAGGTAACATTTGTTTTGAAGCGAGTCTCTTGAAGAAATACTGCTTGCACTTTATTTAATTTCATATATCTTAATAAATTAGATCTTTTCCTTGGATTGTTTAAACCATTAGTGTTTAAAGATAGAATAGTCAAGTCCATTCCCAATAATTAACTTTACATCATATTTATTTTGTATATTTGTAATGCCGTACAATATATATAACGTGTAACTACTATGTTAATAACCCTCATTGTAGTTAATATACTAATTTTAGTCAAATAACTCAAATTATAATTTAGTTCAGGCCAGTAAAAAAAAAAAAGAAAAATGCCAAAATTAAATACATAATAACAAGTATACAGATATTTTTGTAAACCTTCTAATGTACATGAAGTGAAATATACTTTCAATCTGTTAGATGAAAAGGAATCTAACAGACTGACTACCATAACTTCCCACATGCAAGAAGAAAAAAAAACTAACTCCTTTCAAGCTTCAGTTTACCTTTTCTCTTATCTTGGAGATTTGACAAAATCAGATAAAGAAAATGTAAAAAAGCAAACTAGTAGTTATTATTTTCACAATATCACAATTAATATTGAATGAACAGAGAGTATGGAAATGATTATTGATTTAGTAATACAATTTAAATTTAGATTAGACTTCTTCAGAATATAACAATCCTATCATGCACTACTTAAACATTTATAAAGTAAAACTCCATTTATATCACACCAAATGATGTCAAGGAGATATCTATTAGGTACCATTTCTTTAAAGGCCATAAACAGTATTGTTTGTGTTGCTTAACATTAGTTCTCTTTAGACTAAGAACAGTGTATATACATATTATTAGTCTCCACTATTATGATATGACCAGTACACTGATAATTATGTCAGATAAAGCACTCTTCTGCACTCTAAAAATATATTATAACAGAGTGAAGTAGACTTAGAAATGAGTCAGTGAGTGAAGATAAATACAGACAAATCTATTCAGAACACTTGAATCATACTACAAAAACTATGCAGCCGAAAGAATGAACCTATGGTGCTGTGTTCTCTAGAAATGATAATGTAAACATGTTTGAGTGAGCAATACATATCGTAACAGTTAACCAAAAGGATATGACCATATCTGGATGGTCCAGTTAAAAAGACAATTATATTGAGAAAACCCACTCAAAGAAATCTCAATCATTAACAGTGCATCTTATACATGTGTATATGTAAATTCCTAAATATAGGAAAACTATCTTGCAATATATAAGTTTATCAATAAGTCAGTTACTAATAAATTTTGGGTGAAAACATAAAATTTCCCTTAAATGCCTCTCCCTTATATGATCTAGAAGAAAGTTTTGAGCCTTGAAGTTTATCAGACAGGAAGGCCAGAATATAGACATTAGCACAGCGGTCTCTAGATATAAAAGTCATTTGAGAACACAGCAGTATGTCTTTGTGCAAAAAAACAGATCAGTGCAGACATCACCAACACTAGTAACAATTAGTGGTGTACAATGCAGAATATATTTTTTTCTGGACAAAGAATACAGTAACAATCTCTATGCTTGCTATTAGAGACAAATAAAAGCATGAGCAGATTCAGTTTATTTTATACCCATCCATAAGGGTAGTTGTAGCAAAGTAAAAGGAAAAATGGAGGAGGTCAACACTAAACAGTAGTGGTCACTCATTGATGATGGAACAGAAGCAGTTTGCCTTGAGCGGTAGCCATGTGGGTGAGCAGCTTTTAAACTGATTAATACAAGTGCATAATCATAATATCAATTCATAATATGAGAATATCATTTCAGAATCTTGAGCAGAATGCAAGTCAAGGCAGAGCATTACTGAAGCTGTTCTGCACAGCCACAGTTACTTAGAACCTTAACAGTGGAGTCTTTGTCAAAAACTATGTCATTTAGCAAGATGGATGGCTGGGCAAGCTCCTATCTCTGTTATTAAATTGTTAAGGGTAGTGGCACACTGAGGAAGGCAAAACCTATTAAGCAGGACAGTTTCTTAAGAGATCACTCTCTCTCATATCTAATTAATTAGTGCTCTACTTGGATCCCCCGTTATAAATTACTGTTTGCAAGTCTGCATTATTTTTGCTTCTTAATGCGAAGTCAGTACTGAACCATGAAAGCATTTTCCCAGGAACCAACTACTATAAAGAAATGAAGGTGGGTTTTCAGGGTGAACTCAGTAAACTAAGCATCTCACCAAGAATCTGATGACAATATTATCCAAGCAATTTTCAGCTTTCAATGAAAATATCATCTAAATAATAGTCAGCTATGCAGCTATGTCATTTAGTGATGTCTCCATATCAAGTAATTTACATTGTTGTTGCTGTAATGATTCTTTTAGTACATCTGTTTGCTTTTGGCAGTTTTCCTTGAGACTTTCCATGTTATCAGTAAATCTATCCATTTTCAACGACAGTTCATGTAATGTGGAAGACATCAGTTGAATCTCTTTCTTCAGGGTAGTTTCTGAGTGAGAATTCTTTAAGCTGGCCATTACCATACAGTTGCGATGTTCTCCAATATAAAAAAAAAAAAAAAAAAAAAAAAGAAATTACACCCACCAGGGCAGATTCAAATAAAGAACTTAAAAGGCACCACAAAGTCCAGTAATTGTCTCACGGAAGGCAAATTCACCAAAGGATTTTAATAAACACGCTGAGAGGTACAGACTCATTTCAATAATTTCAGGTGTCATATAGTTGTATTTCACCACAAAACATACACTTCCTGCCAGGTCTGCCTTTACAACTTCCTGCTCATCTCTTAAAGTCACTCCTCCCAATAAAATCGGAGCTTATTTACCTTCTCTTTCTCTGAGTACATCTCTTTTTACACTAAGTAAAAGCTTCAGAGGGTAACCACGGTCAAGAAACATTCCTACAAGTTTAAACATTTCATCCTTAAAAACTACCTCTTGACTAACCAATCTAGAGGTTCTAACCATTTGGGCCTTTATCAAACCCTTACGTTGATGATAGGGGTGACAACTATTAAAATGTAACAGAGAGTTGGAATAATTCTCCTTCCTATAAATGTTACTTGTAAAACCCCCCTCACCTTTACAAATCAACACATCCAAGTAATTAATAAATTCCTTGTGCCAATTAAATGTAAATTTCAAGAAGTTTGTTGTTTTGCCCAAATAGTCAATAAATTCACTTGCTGATTCCTGGTCACCCTTCCAGAGAATCAGTATATCGTCTAAAAACCTGTTATACATAAGTATTTTCTCCATATATTTATTGGAGGCAAAAATATGCTCTCTCTCCCAGGTCAATAACACTGCATTCGCAAACAAGGGGGCACATTTTGCCCCCATGGCAACTCCTAAAACCTGTTGGAAAAGATCACCTTCAAATGCTATAAAATTATTTTTCAACACCACTTCCATTAAGTCTAACAAGAAATTGACTTTTTGTCCATTAAATAGCCCACTTTTAACCATTGCTTCAAAGAACATCTCTAAACCTTCCTCCTGTGGAATAACTGAAAACAGGTTCACAACATCAATTGTGAGAAACCCAAATTCACAATCAACATCCCTTACATCCTTGAATCTTTTTAGACAGTGCCAAGAATCCTTGATCACATGTTCAACAGCATTAAACATAGGTTTGAGTGAAATATCAATATACGCTGCTAAGGGTTTGGTTTTAGATCCTCTTGCGGACACAATGGGCCTAAATTCCAATCTATCAGCCCCCTTATGTACCTTTGGAATACCGAACAACGTCGGAATTTTCGGGAATTTAATTGTTAAAAAGTCATATTCAGTTTCGTTTATAGTACCTTGAAAGAGAGCATCATAAAGGAAAACATCAATTTTCAGATATGCCCTATTTATTTCACTTCTTGACACAACCACATATGTTTCATCTCTATTTAATAATGCAGATATATCAGAAATGTAATCAATTTTTGTCATAATTACTGTACCCCCTCCCTTGTCGGGCTTCATATATCTGTAAGAACCCAATTTTTTCAGGGAGTCTAGTAACTCTCTTTCTTGCACTGATAAATTATCTTCAAACACTTGAAAATTCTTTAACCTCTCCCTTAACTGTGCTTCTACTAATCTTTCAAATCCTACAACTTCCGAGTGAAGCGGAGGCATAAATGCACTTTTTCTTTTAAAAATGTTAACAGGTATGGGGTTATTCACATTTATTGTTTCAACATCCTTACCCCCCCCCATCAAAAAACATTTTTAAATGCATTTGTCTGGTGAACATTTTAACTCCAACAAAGTTTTAGCTATGTCAAGTTTAAACATAGGGACAAATTTAACTCCTTTTGCAAATATTTCAAAATGTTCATCATTAATGGTTAAATCCGTGTAGTTGTAAATACAGTAACCTTTTTGCTATACACTTTAAAATTTTCACCTTCATTAATGACAATTCCACAATTCTCATAATTCATCGGCACAGTGCAACATCCATCAATAACTTTCTCATACATTCCCTTCTGACCACAGTACAAAGATAACACATTGTTGTCATTGTGTGTAAAACTTCTTTCATCAAAATTTTCAAAACTTCCATCTATGTCAAACCCATCATTGTTAAAATCACAAACAGTTCCCCTACAAATAATTTCATTACAATTCATTTTCATCCACAAAACTTTCCCCACATATCAATACCACCCCCTCCTGTTGATTCTTCCACTCATTTTGTAATTCTCCTGTACTTCCCCCCCATTTATTTCCCTGTTGCGAAGCCTCTCTGATCTTCGAGGCTGATTCTCCATATCTAAAAAACTATTTGGACTGTGAACACATTCATTAACACCATTTACATCTTCCTCATTAACCATATTGCTCACCATTGCATTATCAGCCCCATACACCCTTTGTTTAGTCCCAGGTGGATATGCACATTTATTTTTGTAGTCCAAAATGTCTCTTTCAAGCTTTTTCTCTTTCATTTCAGAATTCTTTAAAACAAATGCTTCAATATTTTTTATGACCCTGTCAAAATTGATTTTGTATTGGTCAAACAATAGATCTGTTGTAATACTTACATACAATTGTCTAATCTCTTCCTTCATCTCATTCAGTTTATTATCATTGTTTCGAATAATAATATCCAGCATGTCCATACCTGTTTTGTTAAACAGGTCTATCAGTTCCAAAAACGCTGTCGATCCCTCTTCAATTCCCATGGGTCTTTTCCATACACGAAGACCCTTGGGAACCTGGTTAAGTTCTTTAGATTTCAACAAGAACTTCGTGTCCAACTGAATCGCACGGTATTTTGTACACATTTTTTCGTATATCACAATCTGCTCCCTAATACACGGTTTTGCCATCATTCTCCTGTTGTTGCTGTTCATTTCGCGTACCAACGGCTCATCGAACCAGGAAGTGAGGTCAAAACCTCTGCGTGGCTCATTCCCATTTGGGACCCCATACGCTCCTTCATAAAAACTGTTCCTCTGCTGAGAACCAGCAGCATTTGCTTACGTTGTTACCCTTGAACGCTGCCCACACGGAATAGACCCCACCGGGGAGTGCATAGTGAACAAACGAACCTGCGAATCAGTCAGCCTCACCAGTTCATTATCAACATTCTCTCCATTCTCTCCATTAGCCACATTAACCATATTGGCCGCATTAAAGTCATAAGCTTTAATTAGCTTGTCCACAACGGCAGCTAGTTCTTTTAAAATCGACTGCATGGTGGATTCACCAAACGCTCACCACAAAAAACTGTCCCAGTGGTTTCTAAGAAGTAACAAAAAGAAATTACACCCACCAGGGCAGATTCAAATAAAGAACTTAAAAGGCACCACAAAGTCCAGTAATTGTCTCACGGAAGGCAAATTCACCAAAGGATTTTAATAAACACGCTGACAGGTACAGACTCATTTCAATAATTTCAGGTGTCATATAGTTGTATTTCACCACAAAACATACACTTCCTGCCAGGTCTGCCTTTACAACTTCCTGCTCATCTCTTAAAGTCACTCCTCCCAATAAAATCGGAGCATATTTACCTTCTCTTTCTCTGAGTACATCTCTTTTTACACTAAGTAAAAGCTTCAGAGGGTAACCACGGTCAAGAAACATTCCTACAAGTTTAAACATTTCATCCTTAAAATCTACCTCTTGACTAACCAATCTAGAGGTTCTAACCATTTGGGCCTTTATCAAACCCTTACGTTGATGATAGGGGTGACAACTATTAAAATGTAACAGAGAGTTGGAATAATTCTCCTTCCTATAAATGTTACTTGTAAAACCCCCCTCACCTTTACAAATCACCACATCCAAGTAATTAATAAATTCCTTGTGCCAATTAAATGTAAATTTCAAGAAGTTTGTTGTTTTGCCCAAATAGTCAATAAATTCACTTGCTGATTCCTGGTCACCCTTCCAGAGAATCAGTATATCGTCTAAAAACCTGTTATACATAAGTATTTTCTCCATATATTTATTGGAGGCAAAAATATGCTCTCTCTCCCAGGTCAATAACACTGCATTCGCAAACAAGGGGGCACATTTCTCCCCCATGGCAACTCCTAAAACCTGTTGGAAAAGATCACCTTCAAATGCTATAAAATTATTTTTCAACACCACTTCCATTAAGTCTAACAAGAAATTGACTTTTTGTCCATTAAATAGCCCACTTTTAACCATTGCTTCAAAGAACATCTCTAAACCTTCCTCCTGTGGAATAACTGAAAACAGGTTCACAACATCAATTGTGAGAAACCCAAATTCACAATCAACATCCCTTACATCCTTGAATCTTTTTAGACAGTGCCAAGAATCCTTGATCACATGTTCAACAGCATTAAACATAGGTTTGAGTGAAATATCAATATACGCTGCTAAGGGTTCGGTTTTAGATCCTCTTGCGGACACAATGGGCCTAAATTCCAGTCTATCAGCCCCCTTATGTACCTTTGGAATACCGAACAACGTCGGAATTTTCGGGAATTTAATTGTTAAAAAGTCATATTCAGTTTCGTTTATAGTACCTTGAAAGAGAGCATCATAAAGGAAAACATCAATTTTCAGATATGCCCTATTTATTTCACTTCTTGACACAACCACATATGTTTCATCTCTATTTAATAATGCAGATATATCAGAAATGTAATCAATTTTTGTCATAATTACTGTACCCCCTCCCTTGTCGGGCTTCATATATCTGTAAGAACCCGATTTTTTCAGGGAGTCTAGTAACTCTCTTTCTTGCACTGATAAATTATCTTCAAACACTTGAAAATTCTTTAACCTCTCCCTTAACTGTGCTTCTACTAATCTTTCAAATCCTACAACTTCCGAGTGAAGCGGAGGCATAAATGCACTTTTTCTTTTAAAAATGTTAACAGGTATGGGGTTATTCACATTTATTGTTTCAACATCCTTACCCCCCCCCATCAAAAAACATTTTTAAATGCATTTGTCTGGTGAACATTTTTAACTCCAACAAAGTTTTAGCTATGTCAAGTTTAAACATAGGGACAAATTTAACTCCTTTTGCAAATATTTCAAAATGTTCATCATTAATGGTTAAATCCGTGTAGTTGTAAATACAGTAACCTTTTTTCCTATACACTTTAAAATTTTCACCTTCATTAATGACAATTCCACAATTCTCATAATTCATCGGCACAGTGCAACATCCATCAATAACTTTCTCATACATTCCCTTCTGACCACAGTACAAAGATAACACATTGTTGTCATTGTGTGTAAAACTTCTTTCATCAAAATTTTCAAAACTTCCATCTATGTCAAACCCATCATTGTTAACAAAATCACAAACAGTTCCCCTACAAATAATTTCATTACAATTCATTGTTTCATCCACAAAACTTTCCCCACATATCAATACCTCCCCCTCCTGTTGATTCTTCCACTCATTTTGTAATTCTCCTGTACTTCCCCCCCATTTATTTCCCTGTTGCGAAGCCTCTCTGATCTTCGAGGCTGATTCTCCATATCTAAAAAACTATTTGGACTGTGAACACATTCATTAACACCATTTACATCTTCCTCATCAACCATATTGCTCACCATTGCATTATCAGCCCCATACACCCTTTGTTTAGTCCCAGGTGGATATGCACATTTATTTTTGTAGTCCAAAATGTCTCTTTCAAGCTTTTTCTCTTTCATTTCAGAATTCTTTAAAACAAATGCTTCAATATTTTTTATGACCCTGTCAAAATTGATTTTGTATTGTTCAAACAATAGATCTGTTGTAATACTTACATACAATTGTCTAATCTCTTCCTTCATCTCATTCAGTTTATTATCATTGTTTCGAATAATAATATCCAGCATGTCCATACCTGTTTTGTTAAACAGGTCTATCAGTTTCAAAAACGCTGTCGATCCCTCTTCAATTCCCATGGGTCTTTTCCATACACGAAGACCCTTGGGAACCTGGTTAAGTTCTTTAGATTTCAACAAGAACTTCGTGTCCAACTGAATCGCATGGTATTTTGTACACATTTTTTCGTATATCACAATCTGCTCCCTAATACACGGTTTCGCCATCATTCTCCTGTTGTTGCTGTTCATTTCGCGTACCAACGGCTCATCGAACCAGGAAGTGAGGTCAAAACCTCTGCGTGGCTCATTCCCATTCGGGACCCTATACGCTCCTTCATAAAAACTGTTCCTCTGCTGAACCCTTAGCAGCGTATATTGATATTTCACTCAAACCTATGATCTGAAGTAGGCAGACTTCATTCGTCTGCAACCTGTGGGTATCGGATCCGACCTCGGATCCGAGCCGGCAATTCAAAAGCTTAGGCTCCGAGCTCCTAGCTCCTCCCTCTTACCCATAACCCCTTGCCAAGCCCTGACTGACCCCAGATTTCGTTTGCCGCTTTTCAAGTAGCTACGGATTCTTGAGCTCCTGGCGTTTTTTGGTGACAGATAAGTTTGTCTGACTAAAAAAGTTTACAAATTCTCTAATTTTGTTTCAGATTTTATTAGTGTTGATTGTGTTAGGCTTTCCTCTCTCTTTTTAGTTAATATTTCTCGGGTTTTGCGTAGTTAGTCTGTGTGTGTTGTGTTAGGCCTTCAGGGTTTATTATGTCTGAAGCCCATAAGGCTGTTTTCTCCAAATGTACCGAGTGTGGCCATAAGCTGTCCCCAGCGGATGGCCACACTCGTCGTCATCTTGGGGTTGAACACCTGTCATCTGGTTGTACCATTTGTGCAGGGTTCAACCCGGGCTTTGGGGGAGCGGAGGTCGAAGCTGGTGCTGGCGGGTCTTTTACCTCCAGATACCGCTTCGGCTTCTGCCCCTTCTACTCAGCAACCTGTTGCTGTGGGCTCTCCCCCTCCGGCTGGGACTCAACCTCCCTCTAAGTTGCCGGAGGGGAAAGAGTCCTCTAGGGAGAGAGAAGAAGGAGAGGCACAGGGAGAAGCACCACAAAGGAGAGCCGAAACTTCCAGTTCGGCTCCTCCATCTAAGCGGGCCTCCCCTGTGCCTTCTAGCTTTCCTCCTCCTCGGCTCCACTCCCCTCGGTTCTCTCCTGGACCCAAGGAGGAGGAGGCTAGCCCTTCTAGGAGGTCTCCGAGGCGGCTCTCTAGGTCCGCTTCGGTGGCCTCCACCAGGTCAACTTTTCCATGAGTGAAGCGGATATGGACTGGATGATGAGGAAATTCATCCAGGCCCAAATGCAAATGGGAGTGCTCCTAGCCCCCCCCCCCATCCGGGAGGGGCTTCGACCCCTTGGCTCCTTCTCCGACCCATACCACGGGTTCGGAGCTGTCGGCGCCGGGCAGACTTGGATCCGGGGGTGGGTCGGATCCGATGGGTCGGCGCACCTCGGATCCGTCCCATCCCTTGAGTGCTTCGGGTACTTCGGACCCGACCTCTCGGAGCCGAGGGCCGAGCCTCGGATCCGAGGGAGCTGGTGTGTCTTCGGCTCCATCCAGGTCGGAGCGCACCGGTCTCTCGGATCCGACGGTTTCGGCTCCGACTCCGATCCGTGCGTCGGATCCGAGTGGGGGTCGGCTCTCGGGGTTTAGAGAAGCTGGCTCCCCCTCGGCCTTCGACGTAGTGGAAAGGGCACTGTTGAGGACGTCCGGACCCCTGGTCCCTGCCACGGCTCCATCCCGCACTCCCTTGCAGTTGGGCCAGGCCCCCACCGGCCGGTCCTAGGGACAGCCCGCCTCGATGTCCCAAGTGGTTCCCTTGGAACATCCAACTACTGAAGAGTACTCCTCGGACAGCCCCCCCGATGAAGTACCTCGGAAGTGTAAGTGCAAAAGGAGGCACATGGACTCCCCCGAGTCCGTTACTGAAGACACAGACTTGGATGAAGGGGAAGGCTCCCCTAGGTCACCCCCTGAGGACGTCTCATTTGGAGACATTATGGAGATGTTAAGGATCGGGGGGGGTGGTCTGCCCCCAAGGCTTCCTCGGACGAGTCTGTGTACTTGGAGGCATTTGAGGCGGGCCCTTCTACCTCTTGGGTGTCCCCTCCTGCTGACCCTCTGGTGGATCTTATTTCCATCAGAGCGTGGAAGGATCCGGACACTGTTGAGCCTATCCCCAAGCGCCCGGACCGCATCCTTTCCCCTCCGGCGGACCGCACTCACTGGAGCAAGGGCCCCCCAGTAGATGCCATGATGATGGCTGCAGCCACGAAGAGGGAATTGGCCCAGGAGAGTCCCTCCATGCATCCTCCGGGCAAGGAGTCCCGCTCGATGGATCGCATTGGGAAGCGAGTTTTCAGTTCAGCAACCTTCTCTTTGAGAGCGCTGAACTACATGGCACATGTCATTAGGATGCAGCGGGATCTGATTAAAGAATACGCTGCATCTCCCCCGGAGTCCATGTCGAGTGAGGATAAACAGGTATATTCCACCCGAATGGCTACTCTCAGATCAGTTTCCAATACATCTATGTGGCTGCTTTCTCATGCTACTGAGGGAGCCGCTAGAGCCAGCGGAGCAGGCCTAGTCATGAGTCGACAGGCCTGGCTCCGCCACTGTGATTTTGCAGAGCCCTTCAAGGCGACCTTCGCGAATGCCCCCTTCGATGGTTCTGCCTTGTTTGGCAAGACTGTTCGCGAAACATTAGTCCAGAGCGAAAAGGACGGGAAGACGCTGTCTGCCGTCGGAGTCCGCTTCTCAGCTCCCCAGAGGTCCTTCTCTAAGAACCAAAAGGGACAGAAGAAGATGTGGTTCCGGAAATCGCAGCAGTCCCAACCTGCTCCGGATAACCAGTCCTTCCGTGGCAGAGGAGGACGGGGAGGTCGTCGTCCTAGAGGCAGGGGGGCTCCTGGCAACTTTGGGTCCAGAGAACCTTTCTCTGATAGACCCACGCAGCAGCCCTGAAGGGTTGCCCGGCTGTCCGTCTCTGGAGGCAGTCGGGGGGCGGTTTTCGAGGCACCTGACTTCTTGGGAGTCCATAACAACAGACAGTTGGGTGCTTCGTGTCATATCCAGAGGGTATTCAATTCCCCTATTCAAGGTTCCCAAATCTCGCAGCCTCCCAGATGTTCCACCCGACCAAAGGGAGGCGGCAGCTGTCGAAATCGAACAGCTGCTAGAAAAAAGAGCTATCCAGCGCGTCCCCCGAGATCAAACCGGATTAGGGTTTTACTCCAGGTTCTTTTTGGTGCCAAAGAAAACGGGGGACCTAAGACCAATCTTAGACCTTTCCCAGCTGAACCTGTCAGTAACCAAGCAAAAGTTCCGGATGGTCACCCTGCAATCTATACTTCCCCTCTTGAGGGAGAACGACTGGATGTGCTCCATCGACCTCAAGGACGCGTACTACCACATTCGTATGGACAGACGATCCAGGAGGTTTCTTCGCTTCCGGCTGGGAGCCAGTCATTATCAGTTCAGGGTCCTCCCCTTTGGTCTCACCTCAGCCCCCAGGGTGTTCACCAAGGTGCTAGCGGTGGTAGCGGCCCACCTGAGGCTCTGGGGATTACAGGTCTTTCCGTACCTGGATGACTGGCTCCTGACGGCATCATCAAGGCATCTTCTGTGCTCAGCCAGGGATTACTTTCTTCAACTAGCCCCAAGGCTGGGCATCACGATCAACTGGGAGAAATCTTTACTGCACCCCACACAAGTTATAGATTTCATAGGAGGAAGACTAAACACCAGATCAATGCGAGCCTTCCTCACTCCAGACAGAATTGCCAACCTGAAGTGTCATGTGACAGCGGTCCTGCAACCATCTCCAACTGCAGCTTCGGTCCTGAGGGCCCTAGGTTCTATGGCGGCAGCTATTCCACTTCTCATTCATGCTCGCTTACGCATGCGGGTTCTTCAATGGACCCTTCAGGTTCAGTGGTCCCCTCTTTGTTCCTCTCTCAATGCTCCGATTGCGGTCAGCAAGGCGTGCAGGGACTCCCTTCTTTGGTGGCTTCTTTCTCCGGTGCCCCTGGCAGGGAGACCTTTTTGTGCTGCATTTCCCCGAGCCACAGTGACCACGGACGCTTCTTGCCTCGGGTGGGGGGGGCATTCTGCGGGAAAGATTGTCCAAGGCACGTGGAATCCCACAGAGACGTCATTGCATATAAATGTCCTGGAAATGAGGGCGGTGCTCCTAGCGTTGCAAGCACTTCACCACGTTCTTCCTTCAGGGACTATTGCGATTCAGACAGACAACATGTCGGTAGTCTGGTATATCAACAAACAGGGAGGAACCAGGTCTTACCCCCTTTGTCGAGAGGCCATGAGAGTCTGGGAATGGGCAATTTACACCAAACGCTTTCTGGTAGCAACGCACATTCCGGGAAAGTCCAACATCCTTGCGGACAAGCTCAGTCGCACCATTCTTTCTCCACACGAGTGGTCTCTCAATCCTCAAGTAGCGAAGAAGATTTTTGCCGTCTGGGGGCAACCCTGTTGCGATCTTTTTGCCTCTCCCTCAAACGCCAAATGCGACAATTTCTTCGCTCTGCTTCCCCACCAGGGAGTTCCCGAGATGCTCTGGTGCATGCTTGGCCTCCCGGTCTCCTTTATGCCTACCCTCCACTTCCTCTGATGCAGAGGCTTCTGCAGAAAGCCAACAGTTTGGGGAGCAGAATGATTCTCATTGCCCCGTTCTGGCCTCATCAACCTTGGTTCCCCTTCGTATGGTCTCACAAAATCAATCCACCCTGGATTCTGAATCCAATTCCGGATCTCATCTCCCACCCTCTGGGAATGTCGGTTCCCAATCTGCGCACCCTGAAGTTGACAGCTTGGCTGCTCCAGTTCCATCCTTAATTAGGACTCCCGGTATCTCATCACCGGTCAAGGCCATTTTAGTGGCAGCTCATAAACCTTCCACCAGGCAGGTTTATCGGAGTAAATGGAAAAGATTCTCTATTTGGGCGGTACAGAGAACTTTGGATCCTTTCTCGGCACCTATGTCAGCGGTGCTGGATTTTTTAACAGACCTCTTTCATCAAGGGGCAAGTTCTTCCACGATTAAGGTACAATTGGCAGCTATCTCGCATTATCACATTGGTCATGACACAGCTCCCCTTATGACGGCAAAATTATGCAAAACATTTCTCAAAGGGGTTTTTTGTTGAGGCCTCCAGTCAAGGAGGTTGTACCACCTTGGGACTTGTCTTTAGTGCTGCAAGCCCTTACTGCTCCTCCCTTCGAGCCTGCAGCTTCTACAGATTTAAAGTACCTTTCCTGGAAGACTGCCTTCTTGGTAGCTATCACTTCAGCCAGAAGAGTGTCTGAGCTTCAGGCTCTATGGGGCAAGCCGCCTTACCTTTCTTTGTTCCCTGATAGGGTGTGCCTCAGGACCAATCCATCTTTTCTTCGAAGGTCTCTTCTGAATCCAATATTAACCAATCAATTAATTTACCTGTGTTTTCCCAAGTACTCAAACAAAGGAGAATACAAATTGCATTCCTTGGATGTTCATAGACAATTACGTTTTATATTCACAGAACAGCTGGTCACAGGAAATCAGATCAGCTGTTCGTCTCCTTTGCTAAATTTGCTCTGGGTAAAGCAGTATCTAAAGTCACACTATCTAAGTGGATTGCTAATTGTATTCTGCAGGCATATGACACTTCAGGTAGACCTGCTCCTCAGAGGGTTACGGCTCATTCTACTAGGGCAGTTTCCACGTCAGCCGCCTTTAAGTCCCGTGTATCATTGGATGATATCTGCGGCAGCTACTTGGGCCTCGCCTCATACTTTTATTTCTCATTATAAGGTGGATGTTGTTTCTAGAGGAAGAACATCCTTTGGCTCAGCGGTGCTCCGAAATATCCTTCCATGATGGCCGCCCAAGATTCAGGTAGCTAGGGACTCTGTCCCACAGGTTGCAGACGAATGAAGTCTGCCTACTTCAGATTTAGAAGTTATGTACTCACCATAACGTTCCATCTGAGTAGGTGACTTCATTCGGATGCAACCATCCCCCCCTCCATCCCCCTGACCTTTATAGAGCGAGTATTTATGCTGTTTTCGTGTACTGTAGTCAGTATTTTGAGGCAAACTCAATCTGAGGTCAGTCAGGGCTTGGCAAGGGGTTATGGGTAAGAGGGAGGAGCTAGGAGCTCGGAGCCTAAGCTTTTGAATTGCCGGCTCGGATCCGAGGTCGGATCCGATACCCACAGGTTGCATCCGAATGAAGTCACCTACTCAGATGGAACGTTATGGTGAGTACATAACTTCTAATTTAATGCTGTTGAACATGTGATCAAGGATTCTTGGCACTGTCTAAAAAGATTCAAGGATGTAAGGGATGTTGATTGTGAATTTGGGTTTCTCACAATTGATGTTGTGAACCTGTTTTCAGTTATTCCACAGGAGGAAGGTTTAGAGATGTTCTTTGAAGCAATGGTTAAAAGTGGGCTATTTAATGGACAAAAAGTCAATTTCTTGTTAGACTTAATGGAAGTGGTGTTGAAAAATAATTTTATAGCATTTGAAGGTGATCTTTTCCAACAGGTTTTAGGAGTTGCCATGGGGGCGAAATGTGCCCCCTTGTTTGCGAATGCAGTGTTATTGACCTGGGAGAGAGAGCATATTTTTGCCTCCAATAAATATATGGAGAAAATACTTATGTATAACAGGTTTTTAGATGATATACTGATTCTCTGGAAGGGTGACCAGGAATCAGCAAGTGAATTTATTGACTATTTGGGCAAAACAACAAACTTCTTGAAATTTACATTTAATTGGCACAAGGAATTTATTAATTACTTGGATGTGTTGATTTGTAAAGGTGAGGGGGGTTTTACAAGTAACATTTATAGGAAGGAGAATTATTCCAACTCTCTGTTACATTTTAATAGTTGTCACCCCTATCATCAACGTAAGGGTTTGATAAAGGCCCAAATGGTTAGAACCTCTAGATTGGTTAGTCAAGAGGTAGTTTTTAAGGATGAAATGTTTAAACTTGTAGGAATGTTTCTTGACCGTGGTTACCCTCTGAAGCTTTTACTTAGTGTAAAAAGAGATGTGCTCAGAGAAAGAGAAAGTAAATATGCTCCGATTTTATTGGGAGGAGTGACTTTAAGAGATGAGCAGGAAGTTGTAAAGGCAGACCTGGCAGGAAGTGTATGTTTTGTGGTGAAATACAACTATATGACACCTGAAATTATTGAAATGAGTCTGTACCTGTCAGCGTGTTTATTAAAATCCTTTGGTGAATTTGCCTTCCGTGAGACAATTACTGGACTTTGTGGTGCCTTTTAAGTTCTTTATGTTCTCCAATATATTTTGACAGGAAAAACTCAATAAAATTTCTTGAAATTTGATAGAGTTGTAGTTCTTAAGTTCCTTAATATTGTTTTGCTATTTTTGCAGGGGCGGCTCATGGCATCGGGCTGCCGGACTGCAGCCCCCTCAGCTAGACAGCTGAGTCGTTTATTTTGTTTTTTTTTAATGTAAAAAAAAAAAAAAAATCTGTTTTTGTACTTTTAAATTTCGAGTCCACGACTCAAAATTACGCACATGTGCATTGCGCGCTTCAATCGCAACAGCGTTTTTTTTTTTTTTTCTAATTCTTGCTGCAATGTTTTCATTGCAGCCCGGAGGAGCAAAGAAGGCATCATTGTGATGCCCAGAACCTCCCAGAAGTCTATGCGGTTGAGACACAAACCGCATAGATATGGAAGGGGCTCGGACTGCGACGTCCGCAGGCACGTCATGACGTGCTTGCTGGGCAAATGCTGCTGATTGGTTGTCGCTCTCTTCCCGGGCTTTATGTGCTGGGAAAAGAGTGAGAATCAGTCAGTCAGTTTTCGGCGTTGGAGTGGACCTGATCATATTTGACCTATTCATTGCACTATTTAGTTTTAATTAATTTAAACAAAAATTTTTTTTTTTATTTTTTGTCACAAGACAAAGTATTTTTAATTAAGTACACAGAGAGCGAGGCAAGGAGCGAAGGAGGACTGTCTGTGTGGTGGATTTATTTGCTGCTTGAACCTGCTTCTTTCATCAGGCTGTTCTGGAATCAAAACAGGTGAGTTATTTTATTTCATTCATTACTTTATTTAATTTAAGTAGTTTATACAGGACTAAGGAACTTAAGTGTATATCTATAGCTATCGCTGCTTACATATTATCGAGTTGTTTGGAATGTGGTTGCGGTAAGTAAGTACCGTTTTTTATTAGTCCTCAGTGCTATAGCTTACTTTATCCCGCTCATCATTTAAATGTTACGTATATATACAAAAGGGAGGATCTTCTCAAATAAATGCTGCTGGCGCTCACTTACAAATTTCACCGGCACTGACGTCCGATCGAGTGTGAAGCACTAACAGTATTATTTTTTATACAGTATTAAATAAAAACTTGTTAGACTGCGACAACAACAACATTAAATAAACACTTGTTGGCATTGCTTTTTCGCTGTTGCCCGGGCGCGAAAATTTGATGGTCTTAGTTTTTACAACTGATTGTTGGGCGGTGATGTACATGAATAACAGCCATGCAGATTTGTTAGTGATATCAGGCATACATTGGAACCTTAAACGTTTATGTGGGCAGTGTTTTAAATTTGTCCCTATTTTAGAGCACTTGTCCCCACCGTTATTTTAGGCATTGTCCAGATTTCGTGTACAGACATGTTGAGAGGTACGGTGTCTGTGTTTATAAGAGTAGTTTTAACATCTTCTTTTCCGAAGACCGGCCATTAAAAGTTTAATGTAAAGGAGAAGTTGTTGTTAAGCAAAAGCATTATTAAATTCACCTCTATCAGTTTGTAAGTTCCTAACCACTACTGCACTAAGCTATGAGCTACTAATGAGCTTCGGACCATTTGCCTACTGTGCGAGTCTAACAACAAGTCAAATAACCAGGTAGTACTACCATCACCCATGAAAAGAGGCATGTGCCTTGGTTTTTTTTAAGGGTTTAACACATGAAGAAAAAATTAGCAAATGCATAAAATATATGTTGTCAAGTCATACCAATAAAGTAATTAACATGGATGATGTCAAATGATTATTTTTTTGTTTAAAAATTAAAATATTCAGACTTTTTCTTTCATTATACTCAATGCCTGACATGACTTACAATCAACTACTATACATTAAATTATACTTAAAGAAAAAATACAAATAATTGACATAGCAAAACAAGATGACAGTTCACAAAAGGGATTGTTTTTGTACTAAAGCATGTAAATACACACACACACACACACACACACACACACACACACACACACACACACACACACACACACACACACACACACAGACATAACCTTCAGAAAAATGCATGTTAAAGTAAGAGCTGTTCTATCAACTGTCTCAATTTATACAAGAGCAATTTTTAGTACTGTTTATATGTTCCCCCAATATATTTGGCCTTGTTCAGATTTACTGCATTAACAGGTTGAGAGGTACATGCAAATAAATTGCTTCATAGAATTGGGCATAGCCAACCTCTCAACTGTCCCCAATTTTTGGCTCAAAATGTTGCTCTTCCCCCTAATAATCCCTCCGTAAAATAGCAATTTTGGAAGAAAACGTGGAGGGTTTACAATTAAGAAATAACTGTAATAATCAAAGTTATAGATTACTTGAAATGCATGTAGATTATTTTATTTTGTCAGCTGCTCAAGGTAGCAGTACTAATATTAAAGTGTCCCTTCTTTGACAGGTAGCAGCTGTATCGTGTGTCTATTTTATATTTTTGCATCACATTTTTGGTCCATTTTTCATAAAGTTGTGTTTTTTGGCAAGTTAGTGACAAATCACTAAAGACTGAAGTTAGAAAATGACAGACATTTGAGTTTCAGATTCTATACCCTTCAGAAAATTCATACTAATGCAAGACCTATTCTATTATCTTTCTAAGTTTATTAGAGCAATATTTAAAAATTGTCCTTATTTTTGGGCCTTTGTCCCACTTCTGTGTATGGCTTTGTCCAGATTTCTTTTTCTTGAGGTTGAGAGGTATGACAAATGTGTCAGCGCCATCAGTCAGCCAGAGAGATTTCAAATTGTGACATGCTTGTTGCACCCCACTCCCCCATGTAGTGACTCTGGATCTGTCCAAGCAAGGCAAGGAGTAGTTGTATCTACCTTGGATGGGGAGGACACACTGCATAAGTACTACAGTGGCTTTTCATCTGTCCTTGATTTTGCAGAATGGTCTGGTTTCTGTCATATTTTTGTACTGTTGATTTATGCTTATTATTCAAAGTGCCTGTTGCTCTGTGTTTAAGTAGCAATGCTTTAATGACCATAAGGTAAGCTTGTCTGAGATCGTAAGATGCAAGTAAGCTTTAATAAGCATACTGTTAAAGAATTGCCAACATTGAAAGCCTTTCTGTTGTTGCCATGCAGAGAATACTTGACTAGATAATGTATAAGCCTTGGGTATTAAAGGACAGGATTCCATTATTTTAAAAAGCTCATTACACTTGTTGGAGACTTCCAGTCATCTCTACAGACTTTACCCGTAAACTAAACAGAATGCCAATCATGTGTGGTCCATAACCTGTACAGTAATCCTTTAAGCAATGTATCTTGAGCTTGTTTCTTGTTTGCTTTTCATTTTTTACTTTTATCATGTTTTCCCCATGAAACAAGTTGTCAGGCAGCAGGTCTTTTTTGGATAAGAAACATTTTTACAAGTGGGGGCATCACAGAGATTTCTACTTTCAGCATGTTACTTGGTACTTTAATAAAGCTGAATATAATTTATAATTAGAACTACAGTGCAAGGAGAAGTGGTTTGAGTTGAGTGCTGCTTGTTTTTCTTATACTTGATTTTAACTGGCATTCCAGTAATGTATTTAAAAAGTAATTTATTTTTTCATGCCTCACAACCTTTTGTTTCCATCTAGATATTAAGTAAGCTGTCATGCAGCCAATGCATTGAAATATTTTTATTCTTCTACACTTATTTTTGTCTTGATTGGACTTTCATAATGATGGTTTGCCACCCAGGGCAGCGTATTTAATTAAAGTTAATTTTTTGTGGTTTTGTGCATAGCGCCTCCCCTTTCTTGTTGACCACACCCCCTCCCCTTGACCCCACCCATTCAGCTGTCTCCTGCAGCCCCCCTGTGATTTGAAGTCACCAGCCGCCACTGTATTTTTGGTTAATGAAAATTATTTTTTTCCTGTTTTATGGAGCTCTAAAATACTGCTTATATGTTTGCCATCTAGGCTCCACCCCAACATAGTCTTTTTGATAGTTTACTGATTATTCACTTTTTCTTTCTTGTATGATAATCATTTCAATCTATATCTCTATCTGTCTATCTATCTATCTATCTATCTATCTATCTATCTATCTATCTATCTATATGGGAATGGTTATTTTTGGTTGAAATTCCCAAATGTTGACATCTGTTTGCTTGTCACACTTTTGTCAACAGAGCAGATGATCAACAAGTGTGCAAAATTGACAGTCTCTGGGGTTGGAGAATGTGCCCTCTAGGAGTTAGTATACATAATAAGCAGGGAGTGTGGGGGTGCAGGCAGACTGCCCCTGCAAAAAAAAAAAGTTTATATATTTTTTTAACTTTTCATTTGCACGCAGGGAGGATTTTCCTTGTGCATGTGTAGTGCATTATCAACATTTGTATTGTTGACCTTTTGTGACTGACATTCTTGACAATGACATTCAGGTGTTTCAAGCATAGTAAATAAAACTCACTGGCCCTCTTCAAGAGAAATCTTGATGAGTGGATGGGAAATAGAAAATTCATCCCGGGGATCACTCCAGTGGCTCTACTCGACAGAGGCACTGGGAACTAAGGTCAGGTGGCATGATGCCAGGGTAATCCTATGGGCTAGGCTTGTAAAGGCCCCAGGGTCACTATCCTAGTACACACCTATGAACATCCTAATGTATCTTGACTAACCCTGCAAAAAGTTATTAGTTAAAAAAAAAAAAAAGAAAAACATATGTCATCAACAAATGCCCGCCCGAACACACTGCATACATGGGTGCCAGAACCATAGACCCAGGGGAGCGGGAGCCCCCACACTTTACAGCTGCAATACCTATCGGGAAAAATTAATGAAGTGGAGTTTTCACTCTAATGTGGATTTGCGTGGGGAAGTTAAACTAACTAAACCAGCTGTTCTTGTTCTCTTATTGCTCTGTGTTATAGGAGTTATGCTGCTGCTGTTCCATTGGTGCTGCCAGAGTCGTGCCGGTAAGAAACGTTTTGTTCTTTTATTTGCAGGAGTTATGCTGCTCTCGCCGTGTGTGTATGTAAAATGCCCCAGTTAGGTATACCTGGTGGTTAGTGTTACGCAGACTCAAACAAGACCCTGAATTCTCTACCCATACCACCACTTGTGATTCAGGGAGTTGAGTCTATAGCTCTCCACTGTTCAGATTTTCACAGAATATTTGGCTCATACGTTTGGTCTGTTCCTCTTAAAATTTGTGTTTTTCTGGCAAATCAGTGAGAACTGAATTCACTAAATAATGATAGCTCTTTAAGTTTCAGTCTTCCTATCTTTCATGAAACACATGGTAACACAGAAACACTTTATTTTTGCAGTTTTCTAAAATTATACAAGCAATATTTAAAATGTGTCCCTGGTTTTGGGCCTTTGCCCCCCCCCTCCCCCCAAATACATTTTCGCTTTTTCCACATTTCTTGTGCTGCAAAATTGAGAGATTTATTGATCGTCAAGTGGATTTTACAAGGAGCTGAGAGCTTCAGGGAAAGAGACGTTTGCTGCTACTTATGCTAAGTTGCTTTCATTGTTAGTAGCACAACAGGTAGTATACTTGCTTTTGATGCAGAAGGCTGTGGGTTCTACTCCCACAGTATGCAGATGGATTGCTGATACTGTACTGTGCTGTACTTTAATGGGAGTGGATGCTGCAGTCCTATGAATGTCCTCTTTTGGAGGAGTTAGTAACTATGAACCCATTATCAGTTTGCCATCCATTCCCTATTGCAGTATTACTAGCTTATCATTTTTTAATGTAGCATAGGCAATTTATTCTTCAATGGCAACAGACACTTTATTTGTAGATGAAACAATTAAATATAAAGTTATTTGCTAGCATCAACCTCTTCATTAGTTACAGATCCCTTTAATGTGGTATTATTTAGATGACTTACATCTGCAGAGATTTTGCATATTTACTGATATTGGTAGATTGTAATGATAGAAGTTTGAGTGGCCTTTTACGGTTGAAATTTTCTGAAATGGGTAGTTTTGTCATTATTGGTTCATACATTTTGTTTCATTGCTCACTAAAAGACTGTTCCAAACTACAAATTTAAAACACATTCTAACAAGTGGTGCTGTATTATACAAGGCATATAATTTAATACAATCAGGCTAATACAATCAGGAAGGTGAATAAAAGAATGCATACATGTATGCTTGCTCACAGGATGCAGGAGATCAAAATAGGGGAAGAAACCAGTCACCAGTGGTGTCCCCCAGGAATCGGTGCTGAGAGTTTTTCTGTTTGGCATATACATCTCAAAAGTAAAAGGAAATACCAAAGGGCTTTGGCCGACTAAGATTGGGATGACCGCAAGCTAGGAGCAGTTATTGAATCCCCAAATGACTTAGCCATCAGGCAGGAAGGTTTGTCCCAAACAATAACTGGTGCCAGAATCATGAATTGAAACTAAACTACAAGAAGTACATTATTGTATCCTTTGGGAAGTTATCTACTGCAGGGAACTGCCAAATTGAAAATGCCCCCTGAGAACTGACCCAGTTGGAACTTGTGTGTACAGTGACCTAACTTTTGACCAACATGTTCCCAGAGTCATAAGAAAGTCTTTCTATATTACACATCTTGTAAACAAATTATGATTAGATCTAGAGATCTTATTGCCCCCCTTTACAAAGCCCTCATTAGGTCAATCATTTTGTATAATGCCCACTTTGGCTTGTGTCTGGACAGACCCATACAGCAACTGGAATACCTACAGAGATACCTTACTAAAAGGATATGAGTCCTAAACAGTAGGTTTTGCATGGAGCACCTCAAAGATTTAGCACTATACTCAGTATCCTACAGAGTGCTTAGAGATGAAGTGTCTGGCATACAAGTTATCCTCTGACCTATAACAGATGGTCCTACTGAACATCAGCAAGTCAAATGGCATCAGAAATACTTAGCCCAGGTATCTAAACTGAATGTTGTGGAGAGATGAATATATATCTAGAACAGACTATCCATTCAAGTAAAACAAAGTTCATCCCTGTCCATATTCAAATGCAACTTGCATCTAAGGATGGGTAATAGAAAATGTACTCCAGGATTGTACCTTGTGCCACTAATGAATAGAGGCAGTTCCTAAATGCTGCATCCCTTACATGGGTCCCATCAAATTATCTATGATATGATCACGGTTATTCTCACTAGGGCTAATGTACAATCATCAGTCATGGGACAGGTAAGTCCAATCAAGAAATGTTATTTCAAGCACCAAAATGGAAATTGGCTAAGCTTAAAATGTCCTCCAAGTGAACCTATGTTGTGGGAGTAAATAGTTTTAAAAAATTCCCCCTTTTAGATTACTAAGTGCCCCTGTAACCAACCCCCACCCCCATCTTCAACAGCTTCTGGCATCTCTGTGCATACCTAATATCTCTTTGACTCCTGCCAGGATATTATATTAAAAAAACAAAAAAAAAATAAGGTCATCAACAGCCCCCAAAACACATAGACCACTAGCATCTGGTTGATCCTGCCAGTGTATATTATGTGAAAAAAAGAAAATCATCAACAGTCCCTTATTGCCTCCCTACTATCTGGTTAACCCTGCCAGGATATTATATTAAAAAAAAGAAACAAAATCATCAACAGTCCCCAAAACATACAGACCAGTAGTGTCTTGTTGACCCTTTCAGTGTATTATATTAAATAAAGAAAATCATCAACAGTCCACACTGCCTCCCTCATATCTGGCTAATCCTGCCAGGAAAAAGATGCAGAAAGTATCTGGTCGGCCCTGCTAAAAAAAATAATAATAACTCAGAACTTTATCTATCTATCTATCTATCTATCTATCTATCTATCTATCTATCTATCTATCTATCTATCTATTTTTTTTTTGGTGGGGGCAGTTAATTTCAAAATATTCTTCTTTGCATATTTCAACATTTTTTTTCTGCTCTCTCTCTCTTCTGTCTCTCTCGCTGTCTCTCTCTCTCTCTCTCTCACAAATTAACTGTTTTAAAGCATGGGAAGACAATGCAGGAGCAACAGGAGTAATCAACAGTGATGTCATATATTCAGATTACGTAACGTGGCTGCTGAATTAACAGTCCAGTTGGCTTCTAATTTCCTGCGTTTAAAACCACAATGACTTCTGGGCATTTTCATTGATGCCTGCAGTTTTCCCAATCAAGATTGATTTAAAAACAGTACGGCAATAAAAAGATATTTTTCTTAAAGCGGAACTTAAGCATGCATGTTCGCAGCTACAAGTTCCGCTTAACACTGCATTTTCACCTTTACACACTAGCTTGCAGCTTGAATTGCTATTAGAATGTAAAAATCACTAATTAATTTTTTTTAATGACAAAATTGGGGGGGGGGCTGTAGCCCAGCAGTCTGCTACCACGAGCCACCCCTGCCTACAACAAGTATAAGAACACATATCATTGACTACTGGAAGAAAATTCAGGTTTTAACATAAAGTTATACCACAGTCCCAAAAACACCAATATCTACATTTTTGCAGGAGGGAAGCCTCTAACATCCACCTACCCTCCTGTTACTTCATCCATTCCAATCAGGGATCACACAACAGTAGGGAAAAGGGCATAATCCTAATATCTGGCAATATGTATATTACATGATCTAACTGACTCAGCATATATATGTGTGTGTGTGTATATATATATATATATATATATATATATATATATATATATATATATATATATATATAGGGCCTATATTAGATCACCGAATGCTTAGGTTAGCGAACTGTGATTAATCGACCCCATGTAAGTGAAAGCTTACAAAACCGAACTGTCAGAACAGCGATTTTTTTCCAAGGGAAAAAAAATCGCTGTTCCAACAAAAAAAAGAAAACACTTTAATTCATGATATTAAGTAGGGGGGGCTTCACCCCCCCACACCCCCCCCCCCTACTTAAATATACCAACTCTGAGACTGCACTACAGTGCCAAAAATGGCAAACTACCGAAGTGGCCAAGCAAATTCTTTCCCAGGGAAAGAATTTGCTTACATGCCGCTTTGATATTTTGACGTTTCGGCATTTAAAGCTCAACCAAGTCGCATTCGCTAACCTGCATCTTCGGTCAGCTGATAGGAACCTTATATATATATATAGATATATATATATATATATATATATAGAAATATATATATATATATATATATATATATATATATATATATATATA
>NC_056746.1:1105233516-1105333482 GCF_019279795.1 Protopterus annectens
CATTTCTACCTTGCCTTTACCCACCCTTAGGCCGTGCCTTTCCTTTCAAGGATGGCTGGGCCAGTCATAAGAGGTGAATTTATAAATACCCATCCAGTTGTCCAGCTCCTTTTTAAAAGCAAACAGTGTATCACACTGCTTACTGTGGAGAGGAAATTTGTATCAATATCATAGAAATGAAATGCAAATGGAGGTTTATGCAGAAGGGGCCCATTAACAGTCTAAAGCAGTGGTTCTTGTATTGACGTCTTTCAATCGTTATCTCTAAATCAGGAACATTTATTTTCAGATTGCAGTTATGCTTTCAGAGTAGTCTCAAAATAACCAGGTTATTAATCCACTGAGTTTGTTCTGGTATAGTATTTCAGGAAGCTGGCACAAATTTTGAAAATGCCCTTTAGCTGTTGATAAAGCATGAACTGTTTTCTTTAAAAATTGACCTGAAATCTATACTGCATTTAATTCAGAAATTAGGTGTAGTTATTAACAGAGGCATAAAAGGTGAAATTATTTCAACTAACACTGCATATGCATTTAAATGTTTGCAAAAAGTACTTCTTTATGTAAAATGGCCAGCTGATTTCTAGTTGTAATTGTTTGCTTTATAAAGCAATTTAGTGGTCTCAGTGGTACATTTATATGTTCAATATTATATATTATTATTATCATTAGTATTATTATTATTATTACATAATTATTTATTATAGTAGTATATGTTCAGTTTAACAACAACCAAAGATGCATCAGGTCAAGCTTCTAGTCTCTCTGATGTCTATTAGAAAACTGCTATCTCTCCAAATCAGCACATTTCATATATTTGCATTTCTCAAACTGAAAATATTTTCTAAGCCATCACCACAAACATGAAAAAAATGAAAATAACTGATTTGTAGAGCTCTGGATTTGTTTGTATTATTTGTTTAGCCTGTTACAAAAAAAATTCAAAAATACATCATCTAAATCTTTTCAATTATGGGATCACATCTGTATATCGTGTTCCTAGGTTCGTAGGTATATACTAGGCTAATGGCCACTACGGCCCTTAAAAGACATGCAACCCAAGTGTGACCAATAGATATGATTTATATTTGATTTTTGGGCTGATTTATTGACTGTCTCTGTCCATCAGAGGCATAGGAGCCAGACCAGGGGTAAATTTCCAATTACCCATCCATTGGTCCAAGTTGCACTTAAATAGAGATATGGAGGAACTCCACTTCACATGGATAGGGAGCCTGTCCCAAAGAATGGGAAGTCTCTGAAAATCATATCTGTCTCTCCAACATGTCCTATTTATGCTGCAAGCAAAATTTAGGTCCTTTAATCTAGTAATTATGATGCTGCTTGTTTTGTGGATGTGCAAAAGATTCATCAAAACAGGGTCCAAGGATGCCTTGTATGCCAGGCAAAGATCTCATTAGTCTGTATGATACTGAGTAACAAGACAAAACTTTGTGGTGATCAGTGCAGAGCATTATGTTTTCTCCCTGTACTCTTTTTGTAAGGAAACTTTCTGGACTTTCCATTTGCTGCACATGTCTGGTTAGGTACATACCGAAGGGGGCGTTATACTCTTATGGTGGGCCTGATGAGGGCCAAGTGTAGTATGATGACCTCTCTGGACATAGATGCCATGTCCTTGCTTATGAGTTGAGCAAAAGAAGGATTTTCTTACTACTTTGGACACATGGTCAAAGGCTAGGTTACTGTCTACATGAGCTCCCAGATTCCTGACTAGTGAATCAACTTTTAAGGGTGCTTTATTGATGACATAGTTACCTGGACCAGCAGACTTACCAAATTTTATTTCTTGGTATTGAGTTTTACGCCATGGCCTTGGCACTGTTTGTCAGTACTAGACCTTGCTTAAGGGTGTTCTCATCTTGGGTGGCTTCATTGACTGCTCCCAGTTTGCAATCATCTGTGAACATGGTTAGCCAGAGGTCTTTGACATTGGCTTTGACATCTAAGAAGTAGATGCCAAAGAGGAATGGGCCTAGTCCAGAGCCCTGGGAGATTCCACTGGTGACCAGACTTTTTGTGGAGGTGCCCTCACTGATTCTAACTTCCTGGGTCCTATCAGTGAGCCAACCAGCTATCCAGCTTGTTAGAAATGGGTTTATATCTCGTTCTGTAAGTTTGTAGACAATGACCAAGTGGGGTGTTATATCAAATGCTTTAGCCAGATCTAGGTAGGCAGTATGCACAGTTTTCCTCTCATCTATTGCCTTAGTGATCTTTTCAAAGAAGCCCATCAGATTCAGTAAGCATGACCTTCCTTTGACGAAGTCAAAACTGAGATAGATCCACTGTCTGGAGGTCTCCTATGCTCTTGTAGATAATTTCCATGATAATTCTTTCCATGGCTTTGCAAATAAGACTAGCCAGACTAATGGGTCTGTAGATTCTAGGATCTGTTGACGTTTTTTCCTTATGAAAGGGGATAACCGTTGCATTCCTCCATTCATGGGGAACAAAGTCTGTTTTAAGAGTATAGTTAAATAATGACTCCAGAGGTCCTGATAAATCATATTTTAGACTATTCAGGAGGCATCCTGGGATATTATTGGGACCCATACAGTCTGTGTTCTTAGCTTTAGTGAGTGTAAACAGTAGTTATAATTGGAGGGGTTATGTTAGAGGGAATAATTGGGGGGTGGTTGGGGGTGAAAGGGGGGTAAAATTGGAACTGAATTTGTCCACTAACAGGTTCACTGTGTTGCAGGGTCTGGGAATATGGCACCACTAACCACCATTTCTGTACATTGCTGTGTGCTGTCCTTGAGGTTTCTGACATATGGTAGAAGGCCTTATGGTTATCTTTCACCTGGGGGGATATCTTAATATCAAAGCTGGCTTTAGTTGACCTAATTAGCCCTTTTATTTGCTTATTTAATACTTTGATGAGAGAGTTTTTATCTTTATGGGAATTACCTTTCCTGATTTTTGGCATATTTTTTTTTCTTTTTGCTGTATATCCTGTTTAATTTGAGATACCACTAGGGTGGTTTGTTTCTGTGGCTAGTTCTGGGCTTACTTCTGGTAGGTACAGCAGTCTGTATGCAGCCATTAATATGACTGTGCAAAGTTTCTGAGAGCAATTCGGCATAGGATGGTATGTTCTCAGGATTTGGAGGGGCATTGAAGTTTGACAAACCATCATTTAAAAACAGGTAAAATGGCTTGGAATAGTTCCTGTTACTGGTTTTAAGGGGACTATGGAGTTGATTTTGATTTCAGAGACAACTTTATGGTCAAACCTTACCAAGGAAGACAAGACATTGGGGTAGGGTTGCAGCATTTTATTGAAGCCTCTAGTAGGTGTATTTACTATATGGTCAAGGGTGCTTGTATTTATGAATTCCAGAAATCTCTGTACTTGCAGATTTAAGGCCATGTAGGATTCCCAATCTATATAGGGGTAATTAAAGTCTCCCATGCGTAGGGTGTTAGGTTGGATGGCAAGTGTCTCCAGTAGGTCCAAGTATGCATTGTGAGCTTCTTGGGACATACAGGGTGACCTATAGCAGGCTAGGATATGGTACAGGATTTTGTCTATGGTGATCTGCACATGAAGGAACTCCAGCATGTTATCTTGTTTGACCACCCTAAGGGTATGTTGTTATTTATACAACTCCATCTTTAGCTTTTATCTGTGCAGCTACTGGTCAAAAGTGTGGAAGGCACTGAAACCTTGCACTGCTGGGGTACACTCAGAAGTTTTAAACCATGTTTCAGTAACTTCATAAATATCTATATTTTTGAGCGTGATGAGGGATTGGAGAGAGTGTCCTTTTTCATTTAGGCTCCTGGCTTTAAGCAGTAACACCTTGAGATTCTGTTGAGTTGACTTTGCTAGGTCGATAGGTTTGTCAATTTGGCATTGCCTAAAACAGCACTGTGGGGGCGGACAAAGCCTTAGGCAGTACTCAAAAGCCTAGAGGGAAATGGTGCAGACCATCTTTGGCAAAGCAAAGTGATCTGCTGATCACGTCACCCCAAGCTGACAAATATCGGATCCCCTTAGAATTACATCAGCAAGACAGCCAGGTGTAGAAATGAATCATTTTTTGCTCATATTGTGGCATCATCCTCAGTGATGGTAACATGCTGCTCAATGCTAGGCATTTACCAGCCTGAGACACATAGTCTGAAAGCTCCATAATGTCTCTCTTCATATACTCCAAGGGGGTACATCTCAGGTCATTTACACCTACATGGACTATGATGGTATTGTACTGGTATCTTTGGTGTAATGACTTGAGTGTGTGCATGATTTGGTGGATTCTGGCTCCTAATAAGAAGCTAATAGTTATCTTCTCTTTGTTCACCTTGTGTAGAGGGGCATCATTATATCTTACAATGGAGTCGGCTATGACGAGAATCCTGGGAAGTGTGTTTGCTTGCCTTTGGGGCTTAAGTGCTTGGGGCTCCACTGAATGACAGTACAGTATGTGTGGTGTTAGCTGTTGTTTTTTTCTGAGTGCCTTGGGTTTGCTGGGGCATAGGCTTGAGAGCAGGTGATCTAGGTGATCTTTGTTGTTTAGGAAAATTGCTTTTAACTGCCTCAGCAAGCAGTAGTCTATGTGTGTGTTGTGTACTATGCAAGGTGAGTGTAGTGTGTATGGTTTTGACAACTTGATTTGACCTTGTATGCATATCTCTCAACCTCTTAGCACAGGAAATTTGGACAACGCCTGACATAATGGGGGCACAAAGGGCCAAAAATAGGGACAGATTTTAAATATTGCTCTTATAAACTCAGAAGGTTGCTAGAATAACAGGAGTTGCATTAGCATGCATTTTATGAAAGATATGAAATCTTAAACTCAAATGTATGTCATTATTTAGTGACTTCGGTCCTCAGATCATACCAGTGATTTGCCAAAAAAACACAAATTTTATAAGGAATAGAGCAAAAATTAGGCAAATATCTGGACAGTTGAGAGGTATGCTTGTATGCGAGAGTTTACCCTCCAATATCATTGAGTAATTAAACCTCTCACATACTATCTGATTCTTTAAGGATTAAGTGGTTGTCAGTAAACATGAGATATTGACTACATTGTCTCAGAATGGCCATATACACCAAGAAGTTAGGGAATTGCATATCCATACTGTCCAGTCCTTTGACTGGTGAGCTACAAAGGGCTGGTATATTGGAGTTAGAAGGCTATTAAGGGTGCTTTGTTTGTGCAGACTAATAAGGGTGCATTATTGGGTCAGATTATGCTAAACATTACTAAGTTCTACTAACTCTAATGTTTACACTATACTGAATTTTATTAAATCTGTAAGTACTGCCAGTCGAGGCCCAGCTAGCTGCTCTAAGCTTGCTGGGGCACAAGGTATTTGCATTATATTACTGCTTTACATATTACAGTTTCATGCACCATTCTACAGAGAAAATTTGCTTTCTATGTGCTTGCTACTGTACAGGGCACTGCTAACCCATGCAAACATGCAATACTTATAGCAGCACAGAAAAAAAACAGAAAACTAAATAGTGAACCCACTAGCCAATAAAATGAAAACATTATGAGTCCTTTTCAGTATTTCTCAACTCAGATAGACCAGACAAACACCTCCTGCCAAAATATGAATAAACCCAGTCCTCCTCATGTAGAAACATAGTAGAAGAGGCCCACAAGTGCAATGCTAACACAAACCACTTAAGCAACTAGCTGGAAATCTGTTGCTAAAAGCAATTTCAAGAAAGTAACAGTTAGAGGAAGAGCATTTTTTTTTACAAAAAAAAATCTGTGAACTGCACTCATAAAAGCATGAAACAAAAGCTATCACTCAAAATAACGTGTGTTTGACTTTGCTTGGATAACACTGGAGACAAGCAAAACACTTCTGGAACGCAGGCTAGGATTGCAAGCTTTGCTAAGCTACAGGAAAATGGGCAGGAAACAGTATGTACTAAAAGAGGTTTACTCAAGAACAACACTGGTTTGCTGGGTGGGCGCTCAGCATCATGGGTTTATGGAAGACAATGGGTGGGAAGAGTGCATAAGCAGCTTATACAACAGTGATTAGCAATGGAAGATGAGAGGGAAGGACTTTGGAAATCAGATAATCATAAGGGGTGAAGGACAGAGACACAGCCATAAAAAACAATAACAGCAGTAACCGATGAGTGGGAGGTTTGGGAAACTTTCAAGGAACAATCAACCTAGCTACAGAAGCTAGCAGTCAAATTAAGGCAATACTGGAGTTCTTTCAGAAACCTTAGCTTAATGTGTCAGTGGGGGATGGGGCAGACACAGAATGCAAGCAGGTAAATGATAAGCAGATTCTAAACGCACTGAAGCAAAAACTGGAGCAGAGGCAATTTTTCTGAATATTGAGCTTCTCTTCTACTACAGTTTAAGGCACCAGAAAATAACCGGCAACATTGTTTATGGAAAAAATGCAGTAATTAATGATTAAGGCACAAATCTGGTAGGAGTACACCCTTCTGCCACATCTGTGAATTAACTACAAGACTTTGGCCCAGCAGGGTTCAAAAATACAAACAGATTTTACAAGTAATTCTACTTGGGGGGAAAAAGAAGAGCTAAATAATGCAGAAATACAATCTTCCAACTATTGCTAATTAAAATACAAGACTAAGGTTTCATAACAAACTAAAAAAAGAAATGCAAATAGATGGAACAGAGCTGAAAAGTACAAAGTAATATCATAATACAGGCTGCTATAACTGCACTTAAATATTTAAGCAGAATTGAAATAATTAAAATAATTTAATTCTCCTTTATTTTTTGCAAACTTAGTTACAGTTCTACATCTCTCCAAGTCTTGGATAAAATATTCTTTGTGGAGTAGCACTGTGCTAGAGATAGGAGCTAGCTAGGGAGCTATTCAATCAAATAAAGGCAATACTGGAGCTTTTCAGAATCTTTAGTTTAATGTAAATGATAAACGGAATATAAAAGCACTGAAGCCAAACTGGAGCAGAGACAATTCACTCACTACTGAACATCTACTACTATTTAAGGCAAAAGACTATGCAGACATTTACCAGTAACACTGTTTATGGAAAAAATGCAGTAATAAATGATTAAGGCACAAATCTGGTAGGGGGAGTACACAGTTCTGCCACAGTTGTGAATTAAACTACAAGACTTTGACCCAGCAGGCTAAATAACATACCGCAGTTGGTTCTTTTGTAAGAAACAGCTTTCCTTATTTATCAGTTGATTTATTTACTTTTGCTAATTCAAATCACACTTCTCACGGACTGTTTTCAGGTAAGACTCTATATTGTATTCTGCACACTGAAAATGATTGGTTGTGCACATGGACTCACCTTGCAATAAAACAAATTCAAATAAAGTAACTACCATGATGCAGAAAAAAATGGATACAGAAGTTAATATAACTCATGATGATTAATTATCAAACCCATTTTAATGTTATGTCAGTCCTCATTGCCTTTGTTTTTTTAAATCATTAATTTTGCTGTCTCTGTGTGTTTGTATTGCACTATTGCTTCTTTAATCATGTTTTCTATTGCCTGCTTGGCTTACACTGTACCTGAAAAGTGTTCACGGACCACTGTATTTACCTGGTTGAATTAACCACTGTACCAACACAGTTGACAAATGGAAAAATAAATAAATAGCATACAAATGGTTGACATAGTTTACTGTTATCTATAAATGCCACTAATCCATTTGTCCTTTGCTCTCTGGATTTGTGGGAGGGTCCCTGGAAAATTGCAACTACAAATTTTCTGCAATTTCTACAATTTTCATCTTGCTGTTCTCACAAAATCTGATTTTTTTTTTTTTTTACAATTTTTGACATTATGTTTTGATAAAAATGTTGACAGTCTTTACATGTTTCATTTAGTCTAATGGATAGTAACAGTTTAACAAAATGTTGTACTATATAGTAAGGAAAGCCACATAAAGACATTATTCAACTGATTTCAAGAGGTTTGGGAAAGAAAAGAAAAAGAAAATTAGAGCAGGACTTAATGGCAAATAATGTAAAACATTTATGTTTCACTATATGGAACTCTTGTTATAGTTGCTGATTGGTATGTATTGTAAAACTGAGGTATTTCTCTTTATATAACTCTTATCATACTCATTGTATAGTGTTACGTCATAATATAGCCATGTAACCAAGTTTGTTACTATTTGTGGAACTTTTCTACTGGGGCATCTATGTTAGAGGACTTGATCAGGAGATACTGATTGGTTGGTAGTACATTAGTAATCAGGGCTGAAGTGCTTTAGCACTTTGTGTGTGGTATAAGATAGAGTAAGCTGCTTGCTACAAGTCGTTTGCTACATTTCTTAAAGAATAAAAAGAAAGATTTTTTTCATGTTTTCAGGACCTCAGCTGAAAAGTTGAGGGGGTTACCAGAACGGGGATCAGTATATGGTGCTAAAACAGATTTGCAAAGGTGTGTGCCCTTACCACAATTTGTGACAATTTATGTTCTTTGCATCTGAGGAATTTTTTTAATTGCATTTTACTGCTAAATGTATTGTGAGGGAAAGGGCAGCAGTTAATTAACTTATTTACAATTTAATTTTTCAGCAAATCAGATACAGGTAATCAGGTGTCCACTGTAGTCTAGTCAAGATGGAGGACTCAAGTGAATGCCTAATATGCTGGCATTCCACTGTCTGA
Organism: Protopterus annectens; assembly: GCF_019279795.1. Classification (NCBI taxonomy): domain Eukaryota; kingdom Metazoa; phylum Chordata; order Ceratodontiformes; family Protopteridae; genus Protopterus; species Protopterus annectens. The sequence goes on from NC_056746.1 coordinate 1,105,242,169, forward strand.
TGCTTTGAGGCTTTACCAGAGGTGCTGTGCAAAACTTAATCTGCACTGCATATAAGGGGAAACTCATAATGAAAGCATCTCCACATCTGTCTAGTAACCTGATTGATATCACTTGCTTGGTACTGTTCATAGGTTTACAGGTATATACTAGGCTAATGACCATTGGGAACTTTATAAGCCTAGTCAAGCATCTCAATTGTATTTCACAAGTTTATGTGCCTTAGATGTTATTTTAAGGGATATATGTAGGGCAAGATTCACAGACTACCTCTGTCCATTAGAGAAAAATGTATTAGACAGGGGTGTATTTACAATTTCCCATCCACTGGTCCAGGTTTCTCTTGAATAGGGTTTTGGGAAGAGCTCTGCCCCACATAGATGAGAAATCTGTTCCAGAGAAGGGGAATTCTTTGAGCCACATACATGTCCCTCCAACATGCCCTATTTATTTCGCAAGCAAAGTTTCATTCCCTATATTGAGTAATTCTAATGGTATTCATTTTGTGGATATGCAAAAGGTCCATTAGAGTGGGATCCAAGGATGCCTTGTATGCTAGGCATAGATCTCCTCTTAACAGTTTGTAAAAGATCTCCTCTCAACAGTCTGTAAAAAAAGAGTATAGAGATAGGGCTTTGAGGTGATCTGCATAAGATGTGTTGTTTACAACCTGTATTATTTTTGTGAGGAACCTCTGTGAACATTTTAGTTGTTGCATGTGTCTAGTCAGGTACATACTGAAGGCGACAGTGTACTCGATGACTGACCTGATGAGGGAGGAATACAATGAAAGAATAACGTACTTTGACATAGAAGTCATGCCATTGATTATAAGTTGAGCAATACAGAATGATTTTCTTACTACCTTAGACAGATACTAGTCGAAAGCCAAATTACTATCTACATGTATACCCTAATCGCCGACTACTAATTTGAACGCGAAAGTACATCCAAATGTCCCAAACAGTAAAACAACAAAAATCCACTGTTGTAAGTAAAAACAGCGATACAGTTTATTTCACAACGTTCTGATGAAGCTCACATTTTAGTGAGTGAAAGCGCTTAACGTTGTGAAATAAACTGTATCGCTGTTTTTACTTACAACAGTGGATTTTTATTGTTTTACTGTTTAGGACATTTGGATGTACTTTCACGTTCAAATTGGTGGTTACAAGGTATTGAGTTGAACTGAATGCATTTTTGTATTGTTTCTGTTGTCAATCCCTGACTACTGGTTCAACTCTTAGGGGTGTGCTACTGATGAAGTAATTTCCTAGTGTGCACCACAAGAAGCAGCACTACAGTTCAGCTGTAAAATGTTAATTTTTTTAGCACTTTCATCCTTTGGTATCAAAGACTTCATCAGAATGGACAATATTAAAAATGCAAGGCAATTTAAACATTCTAAAACACACCTTGTGTTCAAAATAACCAATAGAATGAAACTTCCTGTAGAGTGAAACTTCCTGTTCCCTCACCATGGAGACCATACACAACAGACTTAAATGCAACAACTTGCCAACACGAGTCACTGTTCATTTCAAACCAAAGCAATACTGAATAAAATCAAACATTTTATAAAAATCCAATGGATTTAAGTTTTAAAATACAATTAATTGATAGATTAGCATTTAAACCGGGTGACTGAGTAGCATCAGTAGGAAGCTGCCAGCATAAGTCACGGTATTCCAGCAATAAATCGCCAGGGCCACCCCTGGGGTTCTTTTCTAATGTTTCTATAAAAAAATGAGAATTGTGTCCCAGAAACTCCTTATTGTGCTTCGCTAATACATTTTTGACATTCCCTACTTTTTATATTATACATATGCTCATAAATTCTATCTCTTAAACTCCCAGATGTTTTACCAATATAAAACACTGACACTGCTGGCATTTAGCTACGTAAACTAAACCCTTCATTTTACAATTACATCTAAACTTGGGTTCCACCAACATCTTCTTGAACTGGACATTTCTTTCCTCTAAAATATACTTGCAATAGTTACAACATTGACACTTAAATGTTCTCTATTACTTGTGTAGTCAGCTATTCTAGTGACAGGGTATTCAATTAGACTTTTAAGAGAAGCACCTTTTCTATTTACAAATTTGGGGGTGCCACCTAAATCTTTAGGTAATCCCAAATATTTTACGGTGCACCAATTTTTAACAATGCACTTTTTTAATCTGTTGATAATCAATACTATAGGTAGTAATAAAAGCCAAAGGTACATTAGAAACTCTCATATCTGACCTCTGGATAACCATACCATGATTTGGATCAGCTTCCAATAAAATTGGATATGAAACCCGATTGTCTTTTTGCTGATACTTTGGTAATAAGAATATCTATCAACTGTTTGGGATACCCTCTGTTAATAAACATGGATTTCAAGTGCAGATATTCATTAATAAAATCTTACCATTCAGATACCATTTTAGCTATTCGAACAAGCTGTCCCTTCACTACTGCTCTTTTTTGTGTGAAGGGAAGACAGCTGGTGAAGTGCAGGAAGGAATTTAAATATGTTGGCTTATGAAAAATCTGTGAAAAAAAACATTTTCTGTTGCAAGTCCTTATTCAGTTCTATATCTAAATAGTTCAGGACCTCTTTTGAGACAAAGTAGATGAAACTGAGAAGAGCAGTGCTCTTATTTAATTAATACATTCTTCAATTTTGCTCTCATCCCCAGTCTAAAAAATACATATGTCATCTAGGTATCTGACATAAAATGACCACAGTTCAGCAAAATGCGAAGAAAATACAAACTTCTTTTCCCTCATAGCCATAACTATGTTTGCAAAAACTGGGGTGCAAGCCACCACCATGACAACACCTTCTTTCTGTCTTTAATAAGACCCTTCAGAGTATACAAAAATGTTCTAGTTAAAAATCTTGAGTCGTGAACCAGGTGTTTGACCTGTGCTACTACACATTTTAACTTGGTATTGTCAGTAGAACTGACATCACACTTTATGACATGTTAATGCAAAAACAAATATGTGGGATTTTTATAGAATGTTCGATTTTATTTAGTATTGCTTTAGTATGAAATGAACAGTGACGTGTGTTGGTAACTTGTTGCATTTAACTCTGTTGTGTACAGTCTCCATGGTGAGGGAACAGGAAGTTACATTATACAGGAACTTTCATTCTATTGGTTATTTTGAACAGGGGGTGTGTTTTAGAATGTTTTAAACTGACTTGTATTTTTAACCTTGTTCATTCTGATGAAGTCTCTGATAGCAAGGGACAAAAGCACTAAATAAAATTAAAACGTTACTGCTGAACTGTGGTGTCATTTTATGTGGTGTCTTCTAAACTTGGCTATTTGTTTTTGGCATTTTTTAGGTTATTGGAATTTCCTAGGGTGGCTGACTTCTCAACAGGTACTATTATATATTTCTTGGCAATTGAGTTTTCAGCCATGGCTTTAGCACCAGTCATTTGTCTGTGTTTGCCCTTCCTGAAGGATGTTAGTGTCTTGGGGGTATTCTATGACTGCTCTGAGTTTGCAGTCCTTTCCAAACTTGGTCAGCCAGAGGCCCTTGACATTGGTCGTGACTTCTGAAAAGTACATGCCAAAAAGGAAAGGACCCAGTTCACAACCTTGAGGGACTCCTCTAGTGACTGGTGTCTTTGTGGAGGTGGTCTCCCCTATCCTAACTTCCTGGGTGCTATCTGAGAGCCAGCTGGATATCCAGCATGTAACACAGGATGTATGCTTATAGCCGTGAGTTTGTATACAATGCCCGAGGTGGGGTATTCTATCACATGGCTTGGCCAAGTCAAGCTAGGCAGTATGCACGATTTTGCTGTCATCCATTGCCTTGGTAACCTTCTTATAGGTTCATATGTGTTTTCTAGGCTAATGATCACAAGGGTTTTTTTACGCCTAGCCATGCATCCCAAATCTCTGACAAGTTCTGATATCCTTGATAGGTGTAAGCATGGGCCTGGGAGATGAACCATTTACAGCTTTCCTGTGTCCATTAGAGACATAGATGCCAAACCAGGGAAGAATTTCTGTTTTCCCATCCAATTGTCAAAGTTGCACTTGAATTGGGTTAGGGTGGAACTCTGCTTCACACAGATTGGAAGCTTGTTCCATTGACTGGGTAGTCTCTGGGATATATACCTATCTCTCCAGCAGGTCCTATTTATATCACATGCAAGGTTTAAGTCTTTAGAATGGGTAATTCTGGTGGTGTTTGTTTTGTGGATATGCAAGACATCCATCAGAGTGGGGACTGACAATGCCCTGTACGCCAGGCATAGATGTCCCCAAAAAGCCTGTAAGAGACTGAATACAGGGATAGGGCTTTGAGGAAGTCCACCAGGTTGAGAAGGCATTATCTGCCCTTATGCAACCAACCTGATTTGAATCCAATCTTTGAAGGTTTTTCATGTACTTATTAATTATTTCCATAATTCTTTCCATGGCTTTTCATATCAGACTAGTCAGATTTTGGGTCTGTAGTTCCTAAGGTCCATTGATGACCCACCCTTGTGCAGAGGGATAACTGTTGAAGTTCTCCATTCATGTGGCACAAAGCCTGCCTGGAGGCTATGGTTATGTCTCAAGTGGTCCTAATAGGTCATGCTTCAGGCTATTTAGGAGGCATTTTGGCTTTAGAGAGCTTTTTGTAGGACCTGCTCCCTAGTGATTGTTGGGGTGAGTGTTGACAGTATTTCATGGGGGGGGGGGGGCAAAATTGAAGCTGAATTTGTCAGCCAGATGATTTGCTGTATCTTCTGTCTCTATGTAGGTGGCTCCATTTACAATCAGTTCTGCACAGTTTTGTGTGCTGCCTTTGAGGTTTTGGACATAGCTAAAGAACATTTTGTTGTTGTCCTTTGCACAGGAGGCTATCTTTACCTCAAAGTTGCTTTAGTAGACCTAATTTGCTCTCTTAATTGTTTGTTTAGATTGATGAGAGTGTTATTATCATGCTGGGTAGCACTTCCCAATCTTAATTATGACTTTTTTCTTTTGTTGTATAACCTGTTTATGCTTGGATTCCGCCAGGCAGGTTTGATTTTTGAGTTAGTTCTGGACTTATTTCTGGTGGCACAGCTGTCTCCATGCATTTTTTGAAACAATTGTATAGGGTTTCTTTAAGAAATTCTGCATAGGCAGCTGTGATGTCCTTCAATATCATTGTTGCAGTATTCTTCATAGAAGGGATGTCCTGCCCAGGGCAGCTCAATACTCATCTAGTATGGAAAAGCCTAAAAAAAATCTTGTGTGCGCTGTATGTCACATTTATGCTCTCCACACAGAACATAGGGCATAAAAGGGATGTATGGACACAACTACCTAGAATTTCTTTTGCAACCAATTCAAATGCCATTTTTGCCAGTTGGTCTGAATGTCTTGTTGCTTTGCTGAATATTTAGCAACACCAGATAAGTGCCCCATTGGGGTTGTTTTAATTTTTTACTTTTCTTGGTCTTGTATTTCATCTTACTACCTAGAGTTCATCATCCAAGAAGGGAAAATGTCAGTGTGGGAGGCAGATTGGGTGCTTCCCACAACCATGCCTCTTGTAGTATCTGTAAGGCATTTGTGCCTAAGACACTCAGAAGCTATTTGTCTTCCCTGGCCATTTATCTTGAAAACCAATGGCTTAAACAGTAAGCCCAGGGTACCATGGCAGACTCCTTTAACCCTGAGATACTCCTTCTAGGTAAAAAGAAAGCCAAGAAGTCTCTGCCAGATTCTTTAGCTGCCCAGCCTCCACTGGACATCCCTCTAGAAGCAAGTAATAGCTATGTACGTTGTTTGTTGGCTACATCAGATTTCTCTGCCGTTACCCCACCAGAGGCTAGCATAGATCCATCTTTTCACACTTCAGCTGAGGCTTTGCAGACATCTGTTCCACACATTGATTGGGAACCATAGTTGATTATCTTGGGGGTCCTAGAAGGATTCCACAGATAGTGGCCAGGGAGGAAGTTCTGGGTTCTCTTATCAAATCTGCCAAGGGTTGGAACCTCTCGTATTTGTTATGTCTGATGTCCCTTCTAAGAAAAACAGAAACTGAGGCATGTTTTGGTCTGTCATATGGATCCTCAAAGGAAATGGCAAGAGTTTACTCAAGGATGGTATTCTTTCTTAATGGCTTTAAAGCCTCCTCAAGAGGTTTCAAGTACCTGCTCCTCTTTGGACCTCTACCCCTTCTAAACAGCTTAGGGAACCAGGTCGTCAGATGAGGATTCAGTGTCTGGTGAGGGGTCTTTGTCCTATTCTTCACAGATGCCTTTGCTTTTGGCTTATGGTTCTGATGAGGATGAGTCTATTAGCCATGAGTCTCCTTTCAAGGAAGTATCATTTGTGGATACAATTGCTAGGATGCTGGAATTCTTTAAGTGGGATTCTTCTCAAGTGTCTGATATTCAGAGAAGATATTGTAAGTTGCTTCAGGAGGATAGTCCTAAACCATTGGCAGTTCCTTCTGTGTTGGCTGCCTTGTTAGACACTTTCATTGCTGCTTCCAAGTCTCCTGATTCTCAGCCTCCTGCTCCTAAGAAACCTGATAGCTTCCATAAGGTTCTTGAGGATTGTCAATTTTTATTTAAATGTCCTTCTGATCCTGCTGTGGTGTCAGTGTCTTCTGACAAGCCTTCTAAACTTTTGCCTTCTGATAAGGATAGTAGAACAATGGAGGAGACTGGCAAGAAAGTTTACACTGCCTCTACTTTGCCCTTTAGCGCTATTAATTACCAGACCCACATGACCAGTTATGCTCTGGCCTTGATTGCTCAGGCTTGTCAGGTTATTTCTGACCTTCCTTATTCTGAAGGCAAATCCTCTGCCTTATCTGTTTTGAGTTCTACTTCTCAAGTGGGTCTCCAATGTATTAAGTTGAGCTATGCTGCTGCCGATGCCTCTTATAGGGCGGTGGCTTTTGGGTCCATCATGAGTTATTCTTGGCTTAGTCTCCAGTCTCTGCCTGAGGACATTAAGACCAAGTGGTTGGATGCTCCTTTGGATAATACACATTTCCTTGGGACTGGTGCTGCTGATATGTTTAAGCCTTTTCAAGAGAAAGGCAAAGCCTTGCAAAACTTTAAACATAGTTTCATCTCTCCTACCCCTAAGTTCCAGAGAAATTATCCTTCTAGGTCTGATTTTGTTTGCAGGCAACCCCACCAGGCCTCTATGAGTAGGCAGGGTGGGAGGTGGGCTCCTCTGCTAAAACTTCTCAGATGTCTGTGGCCCAGAAGCCTCCTTTATCTGATAAGCCTGATTCTCTTTGACAATTTGCCCTTCTCTTCTTTTAGACTAGGTTCCTTTGTACCTTCAGCTCTACCTTTGTCTTCCAAATTGGTGTCTCATCACTTCCGACTCTTGGGTTCTTTCTGTCATCTGTCAGGGTTACTTCATGGTATGGAAATCTCTCCTTCCTTTTTCAGGGATTCCTCAACTTTCTCTAGAGCAACTTCCTCATTTTCTGGAGGTTTTAGGGTCCCTGTTGAACCAAGGAAGCATTCAACCTGTACCTGCTTCCCAAGTGGGAAGGGGTTTTTATTCCAGGATGTTCCTGGTTCCTAAAAAGGAGGGCACTTGGAAACCTATTTTGGATCTCTCCTTGCTCTACACCTTTCTTGAGATCTCTTCTTTTCAGATGCTTACTCTTCAAACTCTGTTTCCTCTTTTATTACCCCAGAATTTTCTGGTGTCCTTAAATATGAAAGATGTTTGCCTTCATATCCCTATACACCCTTTCTTCGGAATGTTTTTTATGTTTCTCTGTCTTCCTCTCATTTTCAGTTCTCTGCTTTGCCCTTTGGTGCCTCTACTGCCCCAAGGGTGATCAAAAAATACCTAGCTCCTGTGATTGCCTTCTGCAGGCTCCAAGGCATTCATATTTTTCCTTACCTAGATGACCTGTTGCTTCAGGTGCCTTCTCCAATTTTATTGTTCCAGGATTTGCAGTTCACCATTCTTCTTCTTCAAAGACTGGGGTTTATTATTAACTTCCAAACTTCTGTCCTGACTCTCTCAGGATCATTTGCATCTGGGATGCAGGATTCATACAGTGCCAATGTTGGTCTCTCTTCCATCACCAAAAGTATTGTCGTTGACAGCCTTCTTTCAGTCTCTTCCTCCTCTGACTGCCATGCCAGCCAGGGAGTTTTTTCGGGCCCTGGAATTAATGGAATTTCTATTCCAATCCTTCATCTTGCCAGACTGCATATGCAAAAGCTTCAGTGGTACCTCAAGCCAGTTTAGCTACAGCATTGTCAGCCTCTGAATTTAAGTGCACCTCTCCTTCCATGTCTCAAGACAGCCCTTTCAACCTCCAGTCCCTTCTCAAGAGCTGTTCACCAATGCCTCAGACATGCAGTGGGGGGCTTCTCTTGGTTGCCTGAAAGTTCAGGGTCTTTGGCCTCCCCATCAGAAGTCAGACTATTTTAACTTCAAAGAGATGAGAGCTCTGATTCTGGCACTTCAGGCTTTTCACCTCATGTTCTCTCCAGGCTCCTTGAAGGTGTATACAGACAACTACAGTGATGGGGTGTGTCAACAAGCAGGGGGCCACGAAATCTTACCTCCTCTGCAGGATGGAGCTTCAGGCTTGGAAAGTGGCTCTCATTTATCAGTTAACTCTTCAGGCAGTATACATTCCATCAGAGCACAATCCAGTAGTAGACTCTCTGAGCAGGTCCATAACACAGGCTAATGAATGGATGCTTCACTGAGATGTGTTTCTGGACATTGTCTATTGGTGGGGTATTCCTCAGGTAGATCTTTTTGCCTCCTTCTGAACAGGCAGCTTCCTCTCATTTCTTCCAGAGTGCCATGCAATCTAGCATGAAAGACAGATGCCCTTTCCTTTCCTTGGAAGGGGATGATTATGCTTTCCCTTCTCTTCCTCTGCTTCCAAGAGTCCTGCAGAAGATTCAGCTGGTCTCCCTGAAAATTTTGCTAGTGACTCCCTTTTGGCCGAGACACCACTGGTTCCTCTCTTAATGCATCTGAGCATGGGCAGTCATCACAAATTACCTCACCGGTTGGATCTCCTCACACAGGACAAGGTGTCTCTCATCCATCCCCACTTGTCCACTCTGCAACTGACTTTGTGGGTGATAGGGTTTTGATCTCATTCAGGCACCTCTTTTCTGGGGATGTGCTCAGGGTTTTACAGGATGCAAGGAAACACTCAACCAGAAAATCTTATAGGTCCAAATGGAAAAGATTTTCGCTCTGGTGCCATGCTCATAACCACGACCCTTTTTCAGTGGAGGTCCCTCTGGTCTTCTCTTATTTGTGTTAGTTGAGCCAGCCTATTCTTCTGTGAAGTCTCATTTGTCAGCCACTTCTGCCTGACTGGCCAAGCATCAGGCTGCCCTGGGTGGGTCATCCCTTCTATGAAGAATACTGGAATAGTGAAAAGAAAGATATCTACTGTTATGGTAAGATTTTACAGAACTGTACTTTCTCAGGATTTGGGGCGAGGGTTTAAAATTTTAGCAGGTTATCACATAGTAGTAGGAAGTTTGCCTTAGCATGATTACTAAATGTTATAGAGTTAACTGAGGCTACAGACTAGATATTGATTATGAATGAGGCAGCTTTGCGGTCTAACCTTACCTGAGAGGGCACTACACTAATGGGGGATACAGCATTAACCCATTTTTGAGAGTACCAGGTTGAGTATGTTTGCACATAATTAGAATGGATGTCCCAACCAGGGCAACCTGACACTTGGTGAGTATGAAAAAGCCTAAAAAAGATCTTGTATGTGGTATACATCACATTTATGCTCCCCACACTGAATGTAGGGCATAAAAGGGACATACAGATGTAACTACCTAGAAATGAATTGCCCCAGAAAAGGACAGTCGCCAAAGGACAAAGGAGTATAGACTGTCTGGTATAAGGTGTTTGTGTTTACAAAGTCCAGGAATCTCTGGGTCTGTAAGTTTGGGGTGGTGTAAGTATCCCAGTTTATAGAAGGGTAGTTGAAGTCTCCTATGGATATGGCATTGGTTTGAATGGGGAGGGCCTCCAGTAAGTCCAAGTACAAATTATGGGTGACTTGAGTCATTGAGAGTGACCTACAGCTTGCAAGGATATGATATGGAACTCTTGCCTATGGAAATATGACTGTGGAGAAGCTCAAGCACATCATCTTGTCTGACTAGTCTCGTGGGGAGTTTGTCAGTGATATAGATTGAGGCACCTCCACCTTTGGTCCTTGCCTGTGTTGTAGCTGGCCTGAATGTGTGGAAGACATTGTAGCCTTGCACTGTTGGGGAACTTTCCTCATATTTAAACCATGTCTCAGTAACCGAACTGATGTCCACATTCTCCAGAATGAGCTCAGCCTGAGGGAGTGGAGTTTCTTGTGTAGGCTCCTGGCATTGAGCAGACACACTTTAAAGTCCTAATTAAATGTGTTAACTGGGACACAGCAATAATCTAAATGGACTGATTTCTGGCTCTGAAAATCATACCAATAAACAAATGACAAACAAAATTCAATTTACATGAATAAACTGTACAATTTTACAATATATTACATGGGACACAAGGCAGTTTGAACAATGATTGATCAAAAACAGCATGCTTATGGAATGAGAACTGAATTGGAACAGCTTGCTAAACCAGGACGAGCTGCAGCATATAATATTAAAACCCATTGGAGCCAGAGGGGGTGTGTACTGAAGCACACAATATTCCTGCATTTTTTTTTCAAAGTATTTCTCTACATTTTGATAACATTTTCTACATTTTTGTTAGTGGTCTTGCTAGTGGTAATTTTCTAAGTCAGATAAATAAAGCTTGCTCATAGTAGTGTTTGTGCAGTGTGCAGCTTCTCTGTGTATAAATTTCTACTGCACATATTCTCCCTCATGGCCCCTCTGCAAATGTAGTATGCCCAGTTGGACCAAGCTGGTTAAAAAATGTTAAAATAATGGCTTTGTTTTACAGTATTAACCCCCTGGCTGTTTTGAGCAGGGATGGGTGTGGCCTGAGTGACTGACATACCTAATGGCTGTGATGCAGTATGCAAATGATGTATGATTGATAAGCCATGCAGATTTGCCCGTGACGTCATGCACACATTGCTTGTTGATTGACACAAGGTGAAATCACCTCCTGTGCATGTGAGCTGTGAGTGATCCTGAGAATGCTGTCAACCTCAGCACAAGAAATCTGGACAAAGTCAAAAATAATGGGTGAACAGAGGCTCCAAATCAGGGGCAGATTTTAATTATTGCTCTTATAGAAAGTTGCTAGAAAAACAGGTATTGCATGAGCATGCATTTTTTGAAGAATATAAAGTCTGACTCAAACTCAAATATTTGTCATTATTTTAGTGACTTCGGTACTTTATGATTTGCTTGAAAACCACAACTGTTAAGCGAAACTGAACAAAAATGTGAGGCAACAATCTGGACATTCTGCGAAAATCTGGACAGTTGAGATGCATTCTTATACAGACAACAAGGTTGCTACCTTTCCTTTGAAAACAGAACTGTTTCTATGCTGCATTTCTCAAACGCTGATATCAAAGTACAGTACATACACTAAAGTTATTCAAATCGATTTGTGACCTTTAATTTATATTATTTGTTTAAAATTGGAATATCTGGTATACTTGGACACTTGGGAAAGAACATCTAAAAAGAAAAAAGTTAAAAGCGATAAACTCAGCTTATTAATCAATATAATTATTACAAAAATGACAGGCAAACAACTCACTTTGTAAGCACAGTGCTGATAATACAGTGAACACCAGAATACGCATTGTCAGCATGATTGCAGAACTATAACCAGATGAAATTCCTGCTTCTCACAAACACCACAGCTTATTTAGAGATGTGTGACCCTTTATTTGCATTGTGGGTTCTAACTTGGGATGAATTGGAAGGTTGTGGAGAAGCAAGTTTAAAACAGCATGTGGATGTGAACTCATTATAACTGTTACTGTTTAATTTGTTACGTTTGAAGGCAACATCCCATTTTACTTTTCTCTCTCTCTCTTTTTTTTTTATGCAGTCCTTGTACATTTCTGGCCAGTAAGGATCAAAGCTGTCCCTGATTTCCAAAAAGGTCCCTAATTTGCCTGGTACATTGGTCTTTTACAGTAAAATTGGTGGTTATTCTGACAAATACTTATCACTAAATAATGAGATGTTTAACTTTGGGATTTTATATCTTTCTGAAAATGCATACGTTAATTCCACACTTGTTATTCTCTCAACTTACTTAAAGCAATATTTTAAACATTCCTATTTTGTGTCTTCTTTCTCCTCCATTATTTTTGCTTTATGTCTGTTTTGTTGAGAGCTATGCTATCAGCAACCCGTTAATGGCAACATAAAAAAAAAGATTAAATTAGTAAATAAAAATGACAGTTATTAAATCACTATTATTTTTAACTTGAGAAGATCTTGGAAAGTCAGAAAAGTAATGTATGGTATTTTCAGATACTGCATTCACAAAGCAGTAAGTACCTCATTTGATGAAATGGATGAAATAATCTTCTCTTTAATAAACTAACATGTTTGCACAATCTGTTTACCTCATGCTCAGAATGCCGGCTGAATATTCATGTGGACAAAGAAAACATCTCCATGACTGTTCATTGATTTTGACAAACATCACCTGGTGCTAGGCTTACCACCTATCCAGTATTTTTCCGGACTATCCGGAAATTGGAATGATTCTCCTGTAGTCCGGAAAGCACTGTACAAACTCTAGTATTCTGTGAAGATATGTGTACAGAATGCTGTAGTTTGTTAAAAAGCAAGCTCTGATTTTTTTTCGTAGAAAAGCATTGCTAAAGCGATGCAGTGGAGTCCAAGATACTCTACAACAACAAAAAAAAAAGTTACACAACCTAGATTAGGTACATAAAAAAGAACATTATGGGATGTTCCGCCCTAATGACGTATATACTTTCATCATAAAGTAAGCGTGGATGTGGGTTGAGATTGGTTGGGCCTGGGCAGTCACATGTAATGCAGGGGGCATGGCTTTGGTCCAGTTTTCAGAATGACAAAAGGAGGCAACCCTACCTGGTGCTGGATGATGGGCGGGGTTTGGGCTGGCCTTGCTACTGTGCATCCGAGGGGTTAATACTGTAAAACAAAGCCATAATAAAAATAAATTCTCCATCAGTAAAAACTGCATGAAAGACCCAGCCAAGCTAGTCTTAACTGTGTAATACCTTAAATATCCTGTAGTGGAGGCCTATGGGATATATGCAAATGATCCCTTTAGGACATAACAGTGGTTCAGCTACTTGGCTTCTGAATGCGCATGACTTTTTACTTTTAGGTTCATACTAGGCTATCTGCCCTAGGGCATTTATAAGCCTAGCCAGAATGTGTTTGGCTTTCGCCACCCATTTTAAATTTATTTTGCTATGCCCTTTTTTGAGGTTAGTATACTGTGCCTCTGTCTAACAGTGACATAGAAGTGATACCCGGGGTAAACCTACGATCTCCCATCCACTCATTAAGATACATCTTGAAGAGAGTCAATGAGGGACTCTGCCTAACCTGGACTGGGATTTTATTCCAGAGTGAAGGGAGCCTCTGGGTTATGAATCTGTCCCTCCAGCATGTCCTATTTATTTCAGTGCTGAGGTTGAAGTCTCTCGAGCGCGTAGCTCGATGGGATTTGGATTTTCTGAGGTGCAGCATGTCCATTAATTCCGGGTTGGACATGGCTTTATACGTCAGGCACAGATCGCCTCTGAACAGGCGGTATGCCACTGAGTAGAGCTGGAGTTTCTTTAACCGGGCAGCATATGGCATCTGTATGAGCCCTTTGATCCTCTTGGTGAGGTACTTTTGGGGTCTTTCCAGTTGCTGCAGGTGTCTGGTAAGGTACATCCCAAAAGGGGCATTGTACTCAATTATGGGCCTGATGAGGGATGAGTAAAGAGGCACGATGACCTCCCCTGATCTAGATGTGAATCCCTTCATGATTAGGTGGGCTATATAAAATGTTTTTCTAACCACTTTGGCCACGTGGTTGTCAAATGAGAGATTGCTATCAACTTTGGTCCCCAGGTCCCTAATTACTTCTTCTAAACTTAATGGATTACCACCTATGTGGTAATTTGTGGGCACTTTGTTTTTGCCAAAGGGGGATGACTATACACTTTTTGGCATTTAGCTTGCGGCCATGGCTCTGGCACCAGTTGTCTGTTTCTATGAGGCCCTTTTGGAGGATGCTTGTGTCGGCTGGAGAGTCGATTATGGTGCCCAGTTTGCAGTCATCTGCGAACTTGGTCAGCCACAGTCCTTCCATGTCGGCCTGTACCTCCGATAAATATATACCGAACAAGAGAGGTCCCAGGACTGAGCCTTGTGGGACACTACTTGTAACTGGTTTGGAGTCTGACATGGCTCCAGCAATTCTAACCATGTGGGTTCTGTCCTTGAGCCAGTTTGCAATCCATCTAGTGACATAGGGGTTTATATTTAAGCTGGTGAGCTTATCTATAATGCCCGAGTGGGGTATTGTATCGAAGGCTTTTGCGAGGTCCAGGTAGGCTGTGTGGACCACCTTCCCTTCGCCAATGGCCTTGGTGACTGTTTCAAAGAAATCAACCAGGTTTAAGAGGCAGGATCTGCCCTTAACAAAGCCGAACTGGGTAGGATCCAGTGTCTGTAGGTCCCCAATATCTTTATTTATGAGGTCCATGATGATCCTTTCCATAGCTTTGCAGACCAAGCTAGTCAGGCTTATGGGGCGATAGTTTCCAGGATCCGTTGGGGCACCACCTTTATGGAGAGGGACCACTGTTGCTGTACGCCACTCTTTGGGCACACATCCTGTAGTAAGGCTGAGATTGAACAGTAGTTTTATGTTTGGGTTTAGCTCTTCTTGGAGTTCATGTAGGATGCAGCCCAGGACACCGTCTGGTCCCATTGATGCTGTGTTTTTTGCTTTGGAGAGGGCGGCTCTTACCTGAGCATCTGAGATGTCAGGGGGGGTAGCACTCTGCTGGGAGAGATATTTGCCCTTTTGGTGGGGAGGGGGGGGAGAAGTTTGCGCTGAACCTGTCAGCTAGGATGTTGGCAATGTCTGTGGGTTCAGTGTATTTTTTGTCATTTTGGACTAATTCTGAGCATATCTGGGAATTACCACCGAGGTTCCTAACATAACTAAAGAAAGCCTTGTGATTATCCTTAGTGTCCTGTGCAATTTTTCTCTCGAAGCTGGCCTTAGACAATTTTATGAGTGCTCGTAGATTTTGCTAATACTGATCAGTGATGCCTTCCCTTTTTGGGATTTTGCTCTATCATTTAGTAGCTTCCTCCTTCTATTGTACAGTTTGTTTATGGCTGGGGTCCACCAGACAGGATGTCTGCCTTTGGAGGATTGGATCTTGGTTTTATTTGGGATCGCATGATCCATGCATTCCTGAAGGTGTTCATAGAATGCGTTTATAAAGGATTCTGCGGTCTGGGCCGTATTTTCCACAGGCCCAGGGGCTTTGAAGGATTCCACCTCGGTTTTGAGGAGTGTGAAATTTGCTTTAGAAAAGTTTTTCACTGTGGTTTTCTGGGCAGGGGATGGGGTCGGGATGTGAATATCCAGTGAGATTAGTTTATGGTCTGATCTTACCAGTGAGGGATACACTTCTGGTCTGGAGCATAGAGTCCCCATGATGGTGATGATCAGGTCCAGTATGTTTTCCCCTCTTGTGGGAGTGGTAATAAGTTGTTCCATAGCATTTGAGTTTATAAATTCTAGGAACCTTTGTGCTAGGGTGTTGGAGCTAGAGTAATGCTCCCAGTCTATGTTTGAGTAGTTGAAGTCGCCCAATATAATGGTGTTTGGAGGGACCTTCATATTTTCCAGTGTTCTCAGGAAGGCCGAGTGGGGTTCCTGGGTTTGGGAGGGTGGTCTGTAGCAGGCTATACAATGGAAGGCAGTTTTACCCACTGTTAGTTGCACATGGATAGTCTCTGATGCTTTGTGCTTTGCCACCAACCTGGAGGTGTGGGTATCTTTGATGAATATCGATACTCCCCCTCCTTTTGTGGTTCGGTCCAAGTTTTGGGGCCGAAAAGCATGGTATGAGGTATAACCTGGTAGTTCTGGGGTGCTCTCGGGAGCCCTGAACCAGGTTTCTGTTACTGCACAGATATCGATGTTCTCCATGCTAAGGAGAGTTTTGAGTGCGTGCATCTTGAGGTTTAGACTTCTGGCATTGAGTAGCATTACTCTTAGTTTCTTATCCCTTGTGATACCTATGGAGGTGGGTTTGTCTTTTGAGCCTTGCCTAAAAAAGGCACTATGGGGGTAGCAAGAGCCTTTGCCAATATCCGAAAGCCCAGGGGTGACAGGTGCAAGCCGTCCCTAGCGAAGCATCGTGGCTTGTCGAGCATATCATCCCAAGCTGACAGGCATTGGATCCCCTTTGAATGACACAAGTACTTAAGCCAATTGTTGAAATTGATCATCTTGTCTTCATATTGTGGCATCATTCTTGGTGAGGGTAAGATGCTACACAAGGTCAGGGTCATACTGGCCTGGGCTACATGCTCAGAGAGCTCCTTTATGTCTCTTTTCATGTAGTCCAGGGAGGTACATCTCAGGTCCTTCACACCAGCATGGACAATGACTGAGTCATATTTGTACTTGCCTTGGAGTGACCTGAGTGCTTGTGTTATGTGGCGGATCCTAGCGCCCGACAGGCTGCTCACCGTGACCCTCTCCTTGTTCAGCCTGATGAGCGGGACGTCAGTGTGCCTGACGATAGAGTCACCTATTACAAGTGTATCAGGTGTGTTGTTTAGTCTTAAGGGCTGTGACTGTTCGGCACACTGGCTTTGTGAGATATGTGTTGCACGTGTTTTGTTTTGGGGTAGCGGTTGCTTGAGTGTCTCCTTTGGAGGTCTCTGCTGCTTAGGCAGATCTTTATTTAGAGCCTCTGAGTATGTTTTTGTGTGATTATGTGTTTGGTTTGCTGTCGTGGTAGGTCTATGTGAGACTGGAATTGTAGTGAGTGTGGTTTCCTTCTCCTCCTGACTGGTTATGCCAGTACTGAGTTGAGCGAGCTTAGCCTCCAGTTTGGCTATATGGTTGCATCTCTCACATGTGTTGGAATTTGTTGGGAGGAGGAGAGGGTTGTCTGTGTACATGAGGCAGTTGTAACATTGCCTCAAGATTCCCAGATTCACCAGCTGGACCGGAGAGGAGATTGACAACTGACCTTTGGACATGCTAGAATAATATTGGGAGTTCCTTAATAATTGAAAACAAGGGCCAGTGGGGAGTGAGGGTGTAGTGCTTTTAATTTTTAGTGCTGACTTATATAATTGCTTTAGTGAGCAAGTGCCAGGTAACTTAAGTGCAATGTGTTACAGGTAACTTAAATACAAAAACGACAAACAGTAACTTTCTTTAAAGTGAAACAAGGAAATAAGTACAGTAAGCAATGCAGATATCACTAGTGATCCACAGAAGCGCTGAGAAGCCGCGTATTAGGTGGAATTAGCGTTCCAGGGAAATAACAAGCAAACAAACAAGCATATAAACAAAGCTAGATTCAGCAGGCCTGGATCTAGTCTATGCTACAGCAAACAAGGAGTACCAATTTCAGTAAGATACAGTTCAAATATTCAGGCACTATAAACCTTTAACCAGAAATTCCCAGCTCAGAAGGGCAGAGTCCAGCCTCTTCTCCCACAAGAGAGCAGATCACGAACCTTCTTAATGTAAAATAACTGGCCTGAAGCCCAAGTGCTTAAACCAGAACTAATACACTTTAAGAATAACAGACACTGGGCTCTCAATCAGCAATTCCCAACTTAGAAGGATGAAAGCTACCTGTCCTGCCACCACAGTGCATGCCACAAACCTTCCTAATGTAAAACAACTGGTCTGAAGCCCAAGTGCTTAATCCAAAAGACTTAGAATGATTTGATATTTTTATGTGTAGATTCAGGCCAATAAGCCCTCCCAACTCCCACCAATAATTAAAGCTACAGTCCTGTATGAAGATAGACTCGAGTGGGTTTGGGATAAAGAAAATTGGGGGTGGGCAAAGGATCAATTAGCTAGAACTTCATAAAATGTGCAACAAGTGCATGCTCTTGCCAAAGTCACTGCTTTTGTTGCATCCTCATCAAAACTGTGTGCAAAGGTTTTTTTTTTCCAGATCATCCCTAATGTGATTTCAAAGTCAGGGCCAACATACAATTTAGACTACAAATCTTCCAAAAGATGACTAGAGCTACACTTTCTTCTGCTGTGAAAGTTGTGTTTATCTGTATACTTTGTAAATGCAGATTTGCCATTTTCTCACTACTTTTTCCATGTGGAAGCTGGCAACATAGGTTTCCAAAACTCTTAAATGTACTCTTAGACTTCCAGTATGCATCCAGTTCTTTCATACCACAGGTGAAAACACTTTGAGGCTTAGGTATATTCATGCCCACCACAATGGCAAGTTTTTTTCCAAATACAAAAAAAAAAAAAGCAAACAGACATTATGGGGGAGAGGTGGAAGAACTTGTGTTTGTTCTGCTACTCAGGAAAACGTGCAGCTAGTGTTCCTTAGTATGAAGTTTGTTAATTTCGATCACAATCATTCCATCACTTTATAGATCTATAGGTGCAAGCTAGTTCTCGTCAGTTTTGGTGTAAAGCCATCTATTATTCTCAGCAGGAGGCTCACTTTACCATGAAGAAACTTAAATTTTCAGATTCAGGAATTTATTAAACACATTAATGTGTCAACAATGGTGTTTGAAAGCAAATCGATTTATTTTACTCCTTTCAAGAAGGAAAGCAGGAAAGACAATGATGTATTTTTTGTAAAAAAAATAGTTACTTATATACAACAAACACACTATAAAAATACATTTCATATTATAAACAAAAGTAATACAAAATCTTTTAACTGAAATGTCAGACAGTAATTATTAAAGCTAGACTTTTGAACAAAGATCCTTTACCAAAAACAGTCAGTTTTAATGCCGTTCAAAAAGAAAAAAAAAAGTTCATCAGCATACTTAGCCAAGAAACTGAACATAGCAACAGGAGAAATATAATTCAGAAAATAAACAGAGTGACAAAAGGAATAAGTAATTAGTGCAAAATGAGAACATCTTGCTAAATCTGGACTTGTCATGTGCCAGTTCATGTACATTTCCCTCAATTTTTATTCCACTGAAGATTCACTTTAATTTGAGTTGTTGGTTTGATACTTGCACAAGTATCTGTACTACATATCGTGTTGTAGGAGAATGCTGAGTTGCAAGTACATTTTACAAGAACACTGTGTGATTAAAGGATGTATTAAATTGTGAATGTGCAGACTACTCAGCTTTAAATGATGACAGTGCAGTCACATTCGATTATAACTGATGTTCCCCCTTTCTCCAAGACTGAAACTAATTAAGCTGAAGGTTTTGGGGTCCACAGTTGCTTCTATAATCCTTTTTTTTGTCTTTAGACACTACTGCTTGTTTCACCAAATGCTTGATTACTGTGAGGTCTGGTTGAACCCCGTTTGTTTAATATTATTATATCACCCTTGCTCAACCAAGGTTAAACAATGGTACTGGTGGAAGAGTTTTCTCTGGAAGTGGACCTGCTATATGGAATAACCTCCCAAATGATGTCAGAAACAGTCCAGGTGTATAAACTTTCAAAGCTGCATGAGGGGAAGATTACACAATGAGGCTACGTGTAAATGCTTTTGTAAAGCTAGCTGGAACACTTAAATAAATTACATTAAATTCATAACTATTATACCACTCCCCACAGCCATGATGACTGCTGTATACTTCTGTTTAATTTAATTTTATTTTATTTTGAATTTGTTAATGAGGGTAGAGCACGGATCCCATGACCCATTTCAGTCTCATCCCATTAATCTATCTGCTAAATATTTATGCAACCAATGTATTTTGTCCTGAAACATCTTACTCAATACTTTTCATTATATTTGTCAAGTGCTACTTCTGTCATTTCATATAGCCACTACACCTTAACTTGTCAGATATTGCTTAACTCCAGCATGTAACTGTATTTTGTACCTGGGTCAAAACTGAAAAGGAAACAGACCAGCTCATCTTATCTGGTTAACAAACATAAAAGAAATACATACATTTGAAATTACAAGTCTAACTGCATGATTTTTTCAGCATTGTTTCAGTTAGTTTTTGACAAGCAGGCCGGGATGGGCTTCTACTATGAATAACTGACATACAAGGCCAAAATACTGAAAAATAATGCCAGAAAAACAGAAGGGGAAAAATTTTAACTTTAAGCATTTTTGCATGGGGCCAGCCCCTCCCATGAAGGGAACCCCTAAACTTATAAATACCAACTCAATGGCCGCACCAAGTTGAACAAGGGAGAAATCTCTCAAATGAAGTGCCCCATTGCCAGCTCACACTGATAAATTGCACCAGCAATGATTTCTAATGGAAAACAGCAACTGACATTCTAACTTGATCTTTTTTTATGCAGGCAAATGAAGCTTGGGGAATTTCACCTCGTGGTGAAGCCAAGGGATTGAACCATACAAAACAGAAATTTTGTTATAAATGCAATTCACTTATTATAAAAGCATTCATTTAGCATTTTCTGCCCACAATTCACTTTTTTCCTTTAGCACTACCTCCTGACTCACCTTTTTTTTTTTTTCTTTCATTCATCTATCCCCTTCTGTTGACTAGAGACCATACTCTTTCAAACTATGCACTTTCTCCCATGGTGCTGTAACCTTTCAAACTCCCACATATTACAGTGGTGCACCTTTACTCTTTATAGTGAGACCCAGCATCTTGCTATCTGCTTCTTACTGATGGTTTCTTCTTCTATGCCAGTTAAGTGACTGAACTTGACAGTCAAGAGGAGAAGGTAAACACTTGCACCACACCACACTCATCACATAGTCCCACTAAACCTACACCACCAAAATCCACACATAGAAACACAAAAACATTCACTGAGGCTCTCAATAATAATCTACTTAAACAACAGAGACCTCCAAAGTGGAAAAGCAAGCAACCTCCATCCCCCAACACAACCCAAATGACACATAACCCACAGACTCAGTGTACCACTCAACCATAGCCTATAAGGCAAAACAACGTACCCGACACTCTAGTCATAGGTGACACTATAGTCAGGCACACTGATTTCCCACTCACCAGGCTAAACAAGGAGAAGGTTACTGTCAGCTGCCAGGATCCGTCACATAACCCACGCACTCAGGTTACTCCACAAGTACAAATATGATTGTCCATATTGGTGTGAATGACCTGACACGTACCTCCCTGGACTACATGAAAAGAGACATGGAAGAGTGTTCCGATCTTGTAGCCCAGGCAGGTATGACCCTAGCCCTGAGTAGCATCCTGCCATCGCCCAAAGTGATACCGCAGTACAAGGACAAAATGATTGACTTCAACAATTGGCTAAGCTTGTGGTGTCATTCTAAGGGGATCCAGTATCTGCCTGCCTGGGACAACATGGTTGACAGACTACGATGCTTTGCCAGAGATGGCCTGCACCTGTCACCCCTGGGATTCCAGATACTGGCTAAGGCTCTTGCTGCCCCTATAGTGCCTTTTTTAGACAATGTTAAAATGACAAATTCACCACCATAACAGGAACAGGCAAGCAAAAACTGAGGGTAATGCTACTCAATGCAAGAAGTCTAAATCTCAAAATGCATTCCCTCGAGGCACTCCTTAAAATGGAGAACATCGATATCTGTGCAGTGATTGAGACCTGGTTCAAGGCTCCAGAGAGCACCCTTGCATTACCAGGTTATAACTCATATCACAATTTTCAGCCACCTATCCCAGACTGGAACACCAAAGGTAGAAGTGTGTCCATATTCATTAAGGATATCCACACCTCCAGGCTAGTTGCTCAGCATAATGCATCCGAAGTTATCCAAGTGAAACTAACTTTGGGCAAAACTGCAATCCAAATTGTAGCTTGCTACAGATCCCCCACCATGCCCCAGGATTCCCACTCCTCTTTTCTTGATATACTGGAAAATATTAGGGTTCAACCAAACACCCTAATAATTGGAGATTTCAACTACCCCACCATTAACTGGGAAAACTACTCATGTACCAACTCCTTCGCTCAATGCTTTCTGGAATTCATAAATTCCAATGTCCTGGATCAACTTATCCACACCCCCACAGGGGCAACAATATCCTAAACCTAGTCATTACCAAAACGAGTGTCCACACCTGAAGTCAACTCCTCGTTGGCCAGATCCGACCATAAGCTAATTGCCCTAGATATCCACATCCCGCCCCCACTCCCCATTAAGGAAATCATGGTAAAAAATGTCTCCAAAGCCAAATTCATGCTTCTTAAGACAGAAGTGGAAAACTTCATGACACCCATGCAGATGGACAATACAGTTATGACTGCTGAATCCTACACAGATGTCCTCTATAAGCACTTAAACGAGTGCATGGATTGTGCTATCCTACACAGAACCAAGATGCTATCCTCCAGAAAAAGGAAGCTAATCTGGTGGTCTCCTGCCATAAACAAACTCTACAACAGAAGGAAGAAACTGTTGCAAAAGGGAGTAAAATCCCATGAGTGGAGGAGTTCCCTGGTCAGCCTCAGTAAGAAACTGAGATCCCTTATAAGATCCTCCAAAGCTAGATATGAAAACAAAATCGCCACTGATTCTAGGGACAACCACAAAACATTCTATAGCTATGTCAAGAATCTCAATGGCAACACCCAGATCTGCTCTGAGTTACAGCACAACGGCATGAAAATTACAGAACCAACTGATATTGCCAACGTCCTGGCAGATAGGTTTAGTGCTAACTTTACCCCCCTCTCACCCCCTAAAGGGCCCATATCTATACAGGAAGAATGCAGAGTCCCTGTAATCACAACTACGCAGGTAAAAGTTGCACTCTCTAAAGCCAAAAACACAGCATCCATGGGACTGGACAACATCCCAGGCTGCGTTTTACACGAATTTCAGAACAAACTGGCTCCCCACCTAAGCATCATGTTCAATCATAGTCTCATATCAGGCTTTGCGCCCACTGAATGGCGCACAGCAACAGTTATCCCACTCCACAAAGGGGGAGCCACCACTGATCATGGGAACTATCACCCTATTAGCTTGACGAGCCTGGGCTGTAAGGCCATGGAACGTATCATCATGGAACTCATAAACAAAGACATTGGTAACCTCATACTCTGGACCCCACCCAGTTCGGGTTTGTGAAAGGCAGATCATGCCTCCTGAACCTGATCGACTTCTTTGAGGCAGTCACCAAAGCTGTAGATGAGGGTAAGGTGGTTCACACAGCCTATCTTGATCTCACCAAAACTTTCAACACCATCCCCCATTCTGGAATTATAGCTAAACTCACGAAACTAGGTATAAATCCCTACGTCACAAGATGGGTTGCCAATTGGCTCACTGAAAGAACACACACTGTAAAAGTTGCAGACTCCAAATCTGACTTCAAATCAGTGACAAGTGGAGTACCACAGGGTTCAGTCCTGGGAACTCTCCCGTTTGGTATCTACTTCTCTGAAGTACAGGCTAATACAGAAGGCCTTTGGCTAATGAAGTTCGCAGATGACTGCAAACTAGGAGCCATAGTTGAGTCCTCAAATGATGTGGACATCCTACAGAAGGGCCTCACTGAGACAGATGCCTGGTGTCAGAGCCATGGCCTCAAGCTCAATGCCAAAAAGTTAATTGTCATCTCCTTTGGTAAAAACTCTGTACCCATCAACTACCACATAGGCGGCAGTCTACTTAACGCCGAATGTGTGATAAGAGACCTGGGTACCCAGGTGGACAGTAGACTCTCCTTTGATAGTCACATCGCCACAGTAGTCAGGAAGTCCTTCTATGTGGCACACCTCATCATAAAAGGGTTCTCATCCAGGAAAAAGTAATTGTTTCCCTCTACTCGACACTCATTAGACCCATTGTAGACTACAATGCCCCTTTTTGAATGTACCTCACAAGACATCTGCAGCAGCTGGAAAGGCCACAGAAGTACCTCACAAAGAGGATTACTGGCCTCAAACAAATGCCCTACACTGACCGTCTCAAAAAACTCCAGCTTTACTCTGTAGCATATTGCCTACTCCAAGGTGATCTCTGCCTAACATATAAAGCTATGTCAAACCCAGAGCTGTTGGACATGCTACACCTAAAGAAATTCCAATCCCTTCGAGCTACATGCTCTAGGGACCTAAACCTTGTCACCACAATAAACAGGACATGCTGGAGGGATAGATTCCTGTCCCAGAGACTTCCCATACTCTGGAACAAGCTACCCATTTATGTCAAGCAAAGTTCCCCATTAGCACTCTTCAAGAAAAAGTTTGATAAGTGGATGGGAAATAGGAAATACACCCCGGGGATCACTTCTGTGGCTCTACTCGACAGGGGCACAGGAAAATAACTTTCTTGGGTGGCGTAAGCCAGGGAACCTTGTTGTCTAGGTCTACTTAGGCCCTTGGGCCGATAGCCTGGTACCTACCAATGAACCTATGAAATGTGCCTTCTAGAACAACCCTTTAAATAAACAAACCCATGCATTTTAGTACCTTATATACCTGTCTTGCAGAAATACGCTCTAGATAAATGCATTTAAATTTGTAGAACACTGAGCATGCTATCCAGTCCAGCTTCTTGTAAAGTTAGGGCTGTGACTCTGTATGAAATGGAATCACTAAGCTATCAAGTTTGAGTCACTGTAAACATTTTTGGAAAAGACATTCTCTAATTTCAAGTTAGATTACATCATATTATACTTGTTTGATGGTAGAAGAAATTTAGTCCAGGTATTCTGGCCTTTCTTTCTTTATGTATTTATTTTCTACCTCTCCTCCACGTCTGCCCTCCCCTTTTTCCATCTGCCCATGCTGTTTTTGAATGCCTTTGTATTCAAAAAGCATCATTACGTTACAGATTTAAGAACTTCCACCACCTGCTATAGCAGTCTATCCTATGGGTCCATGTTCAAAGGCCATGAACCCAAAAGTTATTAATTTTTCCCTTTATAAGTATGAAGCTATATTTTGCTATGCATGTTTTTATAATTTCTATTTATACTGTAGCTACACTTTTAATATATATATATATAAATTATATTTAAGAAATACTTTGTTTTTATGGAATTCCTGCAGAAATGTAAGTCTTCAAAACTTTTAGCCATGTTGACAGTTGTACAACCAGCATGAAACAGCTGTATGGTTTGTATGTTGGTGGTAGGTTACTAAAACTGGCTGGACATCTACAGAAGGAAGGGGATGCAAGTCAACCTGTGCATCAAGAGATGTAAATACACAAACTGGAATAAAATAGTATAATACTGAAGAAAGAGGACATTATCACTGTGATATGATTGACTTGGAAATCTGCATAATTTGGTCTCTATAGTTATACAGTCAGTGTTAACAAACTGCTTTGAAATATTTTGATGACCATTGTTGATCTGTATAACAGGAGAGGGAGAAAATATGGGGTCAAGAGATGAACCAAACTAGATACTTTGTGATGTCCCTTTTTTACCAAAACAGTCAAATGCCAACATAATCTGAGGGGCAGCATGTGGACAGAGTGAAAATGGGACTTTCAGTTCTATTTTCGGATAAGAAAGGTATGATGTTGCTTACTTATGTCTTTGCCACCTTTACTTCTCAAACGTCCTTTTTGTCACAATTGGCCAGCTTTAGAGTTTCCTGTAAAACAGCCACTGCTTTGTAGTGTATTTTCTATAGTAACTCAAGGTCAGGGTGAAATAACTGATTCTCCCTTTCTTAAATATTTAACGTGAAGGAGGGTCAAACAATGAGCTCTTATCAAGGTGTGTCCAACAGGTGACCATTATCATCTGGGGTCTCTCTCTGACTCCATTACTACTGCTGGCATCTTCTGTATTAAACACAAGTTATGTACGTCCTATAGCATTAGATCATCATGAACCACATCCATTTATTTCAACAGGATTGTTAGCCACAGGTAGAAGTTGGTCAGCACCTACAAGACTTCCTTTAAAAAAAAAAAATCTTCCTGATGCTGCTATAATGCACCACACCTCCCCTTCTGTCCAGATCTCCCAACAGGGGACACAACTTTAAGTATGGGTATGCTGAAATAAATGCATATGGATCTAACATAAGTACATGACTATCATACCTTACATAATCCATTCCATTCAACAACAGGACAGAGTCCCCAGTTTCTTCCTTTATGTGATATCATGGCAGAACCCCATGAAGAATGAAGTCCCAAAGATTAACCTGGATCTCAAAATCACATCCAGCATAGTCTTTTGCAAAAGTATGTAGAGATGCCCATGTCACTGCTGCAAAAATATTAATACAAGACTTCCTGAAAAAAAAATGATGATGTAGTGATTGATCTAGCAGAACAGAACTTTGGTGAACCTGGTAGAGTTTTATATTATTTTCTATAACAAAAGGAAATGCAGTCTGAAAGCAACCTAGATAACATAAACCGACACCTTCTGGCCTGCTTAGCCATCAGCAAAAATGAACAAAGAGTTGATCATCCATTCTAACATCTTTAGTTCTGTCAAGGTAAAGCCTTAGTTGATGTTGTGTGTCTATAAAGTGTAACAAATAATCTCATCTGGTAAGGCTATTGTTGAAAAATACCAGAAGTCTAATGGACCAGTTAAAGTTAATTTCAATAGCTATTTTGTACATTAAACTAGAAATAGTAATTAATCATGCACAATCTATATAGAAAATGATATACAATGCTTTAAACGAAAAGTATTTTATATAAAGTTTGTCTGATGGTTCAAACGGAGGCAGCATTAAATTCTCTAGCATAAAATTTAAATCTCAAGGGAGGTACTATTTCTCTGACAAAACCAAGGCTTCTTTAAAAGGACTTACAAACTTTTAAAGAGGACAGTGAGGAGGACTGAAGCCCCTGGTAAAATCAGATTTGGCGATATGGCTATTAGATATACATTTATAAGGGAATAGCCAGACATTTGATTGAAAATGTCTGGTAAAAACTGCAAGACTGATGGACAGAGAGACAAGAGAGGATCAGACGTTGAGTGGTGGCCCCCAACAAGAATTATATTCATTCACTTCTATATACTTTCCTGATGGATGTTTTTTTCGCTCGCCTGGTCAGGATAAAACAGATGAACATTCATGGGTTCAGTTCAAGCAGCTTTATTAAACACAAACATCAGGAATGAGGCTTTGTAACAAACAAACTTATAAACAGACCGACCACCACACTCATACATGTTAACACTCTGGCTGTCCTCTGCTGCCTGCATGTGCTCGGTATTTATATGCACATGCTACATCTGGAAATGCTTCTTAAAGGTACATACACACATCTGATATACAGTGGCTAAATCTGAAAAAAAAAAATAGCTTCTCAGGCAAAGGACAATCACATAGCTTTCTACAGCCATGTCCACAACCTCAGGAGAAATACACAATGTGCAGAACTTATTGTAAATGGCATCACCCACTCTGAACTGGAGGCAATTTCCAACTTTTTGGCTGACAGATTCATCTCAACCCCCCCCCCCCCCACTCAGATAGTACAAAGGAAATGCCACATACCACAATTCCCCCAACCATTATGCACTTTCCAAGGTCAAAAGCATTGCATCTATGGGCCCCATTAACATCCTGGGATGCTTAATAAATAGCATGAAACATAACCTCTCTTGTCCACTTAAATCGCTTTTCAACTCTGAAATGTAAGCCAAGAAATGAAAGATGGCTATGGTCATTTCCCTGCACAAAGGAGGTCCAACCACTGATCCAGGTAACTACAGGCCCATAAGTTTGACCAGCCTCATATGTAAGGCCATGGAAAGAATCATTATGGACATGATAAATGACATGGGTAACCTGCAAATGCTGGACCCATCATAGTTCAGCTTTGTTATAGGAAAGTCATGCCTGTTAAATCTGGTGGACTTTTTTGAGAGGTCACCCATGCATTGGATGAAGGCAGATATTCTTCATGTTTCACTGTTGCAGTCATCACAACTGGCCCGATTACCAGAGTCTTGGAATTTCTGCGTCTGATGTTGTCACCTCTTCTATGACATAAGGTCATCAGGGGTATAAAACATGCAGCCGACGCCATTACATCAGCTTTCTTGCTGTGCGGGAGCCCGAAGCAGAAGCAGTTTGCAAGTGCCAGTCAGCCGCTACCTGAAATTTTCATTTTTCGAGTTTCAAACCTGAAGTCTAAGTACCTCATTGGGGATCCTTTTTCTTGCCGATGTCAGAAAAAGTAACAATTGTTTTGCCTGTGGAAAGCAAATACTGCACAGAGATTTTCATTCTTACTGCGTCACCTGTTTAAGCCCAGACCACGACGTTCCTTGCTGTCGGTTTTGTGCCTTGTTAAACACCCAAACTATTCATCGTTGGGCTATCTTTGTCACTAAATTCTTTCACTCTCATTCTCCGTATTCCGAAATGGCTTTGTTAAGCCATCCGATTACCGATCTTCTGAAAAAACTAAGGGTAAAGACAGAGACAGACCGCAGAGGTCCAAAACTGCCGACGTTTCCGTTAAGCTAGTCGCGAGTCCGCCGGTACTCAGTGAGGTGCTTTTGCAGCCCGATACTCACTTGTACAGATTTGCAGGCCTCTACTGACACCCATTCGGAGTCCGGTATGCTGAGAGATGCTTCTTCGACTATGGAACCTGCGGATGTCTCTACTTTGAATGGGTCCGGAGCCGCAGTGCAGGCACCGTCTTCTGAGGGTGTATTCAGGCCTTCTGATGTTTGTATTAAACCGACTACATCATTTTTGACTAAAACTACTGAATTTCTCAGGCCCAGAGTTCGCACTACGCCTAGGAAACCGACGGCCAAAGTGCATTCTCAAGCTCCCATGCCTCAGAAACAAATGCTTAGAATGGCTGAAGACCTTATTACTTTAATTATGGGAAGCCAGCCTTCCCCCTCTAAAAGACAAAGAATTGATTTTCCTTTAGATTCTACAGACCATGAGTCCGAGGACTCTGACCCCTCTGATTATCAGGACTTAACCTTATCCACTTATGAGGATTCAGATGCAGAGGATTCCATTCTCTCTGCCTCCCCTCCAGAGGACTTTTCTTTCGGTGAAGCCTTGCATACCCAAAGAGAGCATTTCCGATGGGAATGCCAGGACTACCCTCAGTCAAAAAAGAGACTCAGGGAATTTTTAGATTTGCCTCAGCACAGGCCTCTAGCTATACCCCCTGTCCTGGACATTGTAGATGATGTCTTCATGGAATCAAGCCTTATCCCTGATACTTTACCTCCAGCTCCTAGAAAGCCCGACAGGTACTACAGAGTTTCTGACTCTCACAAATTGCTCTTTAAAAATCCTACTGCAGATCCAGAGACCATTTCCCAGGGACCTAAAGGTATTAAGGCTACTACAGCTAAAAACCCTACCCTTTCGGAGAGGGAATCCAGGGCTTTAGACAGATGGGTTAAGAAGGTATATACCTCTGCAACTCTTGCCATCAGGGCTTTAAATTACCAGTTTCACATGTAATTCACACACCAGCAGCATATTATGGAACTAATTAAACAAAAAAATGTTGATTCCTGATTGTGCAGAAAATAAACATTTACAAGAGTTAATGCATTCTGCTAACCAAGTTGGTAAACATATCTTGCAGTGTGGTTTTAATGCCGTAGAAGCATCATGCAGGGCTGCTGTCACTGGGTCTGTTCTGAGAAAGCATGTTTGGCGGAAGGAACAAATTTTGCCAGACCATGTCAAAGCAAAATTACTACATGCTCCATTAACTGAAGAATGTTTGTTTGGCACAAAAGCAGAAGTTCTTAAAAAGATGGAGGAAAAATCTAAATCTATGCAAATTGTTAAAGATTTCTTATAGGTTCAGCCACCTAGATTCAGTAGGCATTGGCCTTCGAAAAACTGGTCCTTTCCAGTCCCTCCCAGGCCTTCTCAGTCCAAACTCAGGGGCAACAGACCACTAATACTACAGTCTCAGGGTATGCACAGATCTAAACAATGGAGTGCTGCCACCTCAAAAACAGGGAGTGGTAAGCCACCCTCTTATGGAAAAAGTTCACAATGACTTCTTCATCCTTCCCAGCCATGCCTAAGTACTTGCACCCCTAGGAGGAAAACTCACCCTGCATACAAAGAACTGGGAATACATTACCCAGGACCGTCGGGTCTTAAACATTGTATCCCAGGGATGCAGATTCTACTTCCATTCACTGGCAACCCCAAGCGGATTGCCAGACCTTCCCCCAAACCAATGGGCAGAAGCCCAAAAGCAAGTACTTTCTCTTCTCAGTATCAGAGCTATTCAACCTGTTCCAACAGATCAAAGGTGACAGGGTTTCTACTCCAGACTGTTTCTGGTGCCCAGAAAAGAAAACTCCTGGCACCCTATCCTGGATCTGCCAACTCTCACCTTCCTGGTGGTACCAAAGTTCAAAATGCTTACACTCCAACAGCTGCTGCCTATGCTAGCCAAGGACTCCTGGCTGGTCACCCTAGACTTAAAAGAAGCTTGCCTGCACATCCCCAAAAGGGAATCTTGCAGGAATATCTCTGTTTCAGGACAGGATCTATGCACTATCAGTTCTCTGCACTTCCCTTTGGCTTGTCTACTGTGCCCAGGGTATTCACAAAGTGCCTGTCTCCAGCCATTGCATACTGCAGGCAGAGAAACATTCAAATTTACCCATACTTAGACGATTGCATGATTGAGGTGGACAGTCAGGAATTGCTACTTCAGCACCTGACATTTGTAAAGAGACTCCTAACTTCTCTGGGGTATACCATCAACGAAAAGAAATCACATCTGGTACCCAGCCAAGAAATTGTATTCCTGGGAGCAAGCTTGAACACAACTTCCCAGATGACATTCCTCATTCCAGAAAAGCAGGTTTATTTGACAGATTACTTCAAACTACTGGCCACCCCAATCCAAGCTATCTGCAAGAAAAATACTGCAAGCCCAGGGTTCATGGCCTCATGCATTCTCCTAATTCCATATGCAAGACTGCATATGAGGAAACTTCAATGGTAGTTAAAAAGTCTCTGGTGTCACCTTTCTCAGGACCTGGAAACTAATTCTGATCATTCCTTGCCTAAAGACAGAGCTCCTTTGGTGGGCAGAGGCCTGCAACTGCAACAAGGGACTCCCTTTCACTCAACCCCCATGCTGCTTTAACCCTGACAACAGACACATCAGACTATGCATGGGGGGCTCACATGGCAGGCAAATGGAGCCCAGGACAAATGCACCTGCATATCAATCAAAAAGAAATGTTAGCTGTACAGAATGCTCTGGCAGCCTTCAAATACCTTATCCTTCCAGGACAACTCTTGATAATGACAGACAACACAACAGGCATGTGGTACATAAACAAGCAAGGGGGAACTCATTCCTACCTACTCAGCATGTTAGCCATAGCTCTGTGGAACACAGCCTTGAGCAACCAAGTGCACCTGCAAGCTCAATTCCTGCAAGGCACACACAATTCACTGGCAGATGACTTCAGCAGAAATCTAATGGACCTGCACGAGTGGAAACTGGAACCCAATTCATCCAAGCTTCTAATCCACAGGTGGGGGACACCAGAGGTGGACCTCTTTGCTTCCCCCCAGAACCATCAATCGAGCAAATATTGCACCAGAACTCCCCACAGCCAAGCATGGAAAGTGGATGCCATATCCTTTACATGGGAAAACCTCTCAATCTATGCCTTTCCCCCTCTGCCCCTCCTCTCGAAAGTACTACTCAAGATCAAACATGACAGGCCAAGGACAATCCTTATTGCACCAGACTGGCCACGCCAGCACTGGTACCCACTTTTATGCAGTCTGACAACAGTACCACCCTGGCACCTGCACCAGACCCCCTCTCTGCTGTCCCAGCAGGAGGGCCAGCTTTTGCATCCTTAGCTGCAAACCCTGAAACTAGCAGCCTGGCTTATTCCCTGAATACATCACCAGCAACCCTCAGCAAACAGGTGCTGGATGTCATCCTTGAGGCTAGGAGGCCTAGTACTAGGAAATCCTACTCAGAAAAGTGGAAAGGATACTGTTCTTGGAGCCAGTCTCAGGGAAAGGACACAGCCGTGCCCACCTTACCTCAAATCCTAGATTATCTAGCAGAGCTGCTCCACACAGGCCTATCCATTAAGACTCATGCTTCTGCCATCTCAGCTCATTACAGTACTGAGCCACTCCTCTTCTTTCACCCTCTGGTCAAACAGTTCCTGAGAGGAGTTAACAATCTAAGACCCCTGAGGAGAGCCCCCACTCCTGCTTGAGACCTTAACTTTGTACTAGAAAAGATCACGCTTCCCCCTTTTGAGCCTGCTGCTACAGCAGAGTTAAAATTCCTCTCTTGGAAAACAGCCCTACTTCTAGCCATCACTTCAGCAAGAGTGTCTGAGTTACAGGCCCTTATGGCTGTGGAACCCTTCATTATCTTACATGTGGACAGGGTTTCCTTCAGGACTAACCCATCATTTATGCCCAAGGTGGTATCCGGTGTGGCTTTCAACCAATCCATTTACCAACCTTTTTTCCTAATCCTCAGAATAAAGGGGAAAGGATCCTGCACTACTTGGATGTTCACAGACAGCTTAGGTTCTACCTTGACAGGACTAAACTGATCAGAAAATCTGACCAGCTGCTAGTCAGCTTTTCTACAGGGGCAGAGGGCAAGGCCATTTCAAAGCAAACCATCTCCAAATGGATAGCACACTGCATCCATTTCTGCTACAAGCACCATGGAAAACCTACCCCACAGGGGATCAGAATCCGCTAGGGCTACCTCACCCTCTACAGCATTTCTCAGGGGAGTCCCTACCAGGGACATCCTGGAAGCTGCAAACTGGAGTTCAGTACACACCTTCACCAAGCATTACCATTTACCTATCTTTTCTAAATCCAGAGCTGGATTTGCTACAGCAGTCTTACAAGGCCTGCTAGCCAGCCCTAACACTTCTGCCTCCACTTTTCCTCAGCTTTGGGAATCAACCCAAGTGTGATGACTGCAACAGAGAAACACGAAGAACATAGTACAGTTGTGTACACTTACCATAAATGTAGATGTTCGAGTGCATTCACTGTTGCAGACCTGGTTACCCTCTCTCCAACCCCCTGACTATTCTATACCTTCTACCTATCCTCCTTTTTGGCCATATCTCATGGCAATGGTATTTACTTTTTACTGCAGGTGATCCTCACCATGTAATTGCTTCCTATATTGGGGGCTCCTGACATCTGGGGCAAGAAAAACTGATGTAATGGCATCGGCTGCATGTTTTATACCCCTGACGTCATGGAAGAGGTGACAGCATCCAACGCAGAAATCCCAAGACTCTGGTATTCGGGCCTACTGAGGGCTACCTGCAGGCAGATAACCCAAGTGTGATGATGCAAAGGTTAATACCCGTAAACATCTACATTTATGGTAAGTGTACACAACTGTACTGTCTGTGCACACAGCTTACTTCAACCTTGTCAAAGCTTTTGATACAATACTCCATTCAGGCATTACAGACAAGCTGACGAATTTAAGTATAAGCCCTTTTCTCACCTGCTGGATAGCCGACAGGCAGACTGATAGGACACAGGAGGTCAAAATAGGTGAGGCTAGCTCCATCATGAAGCCAGTGACTAGCAGAGTCCCCCCAGGGCTCATTACTGGGCCCACTCCATTTTGATATCCCTTTCTCTGAAATGAAAGCAAATGCTGAAGGTTTATGGCTGACTAAGTTTGCAGATGATTGCAAGCTGGGGGTTAACATAGACTCCCCTGCAGACACAAACATTTTTCAAGAAGCCTCGTCTCTGACTAACAAATGGTGCCAAAGCCATGGTCTTAAACTCAATGCTAAGAAATGCATAATTGTACCCTTTGGGAGGTCAACCATTCCAGTTAATTATCATGTTGATAATACTCCACTAAGAGTCAACCTAGTGGTCAGGAATCTGTGTACACACAGAAAGTAGCCTTACCTTCAACCACCATGTGGCTACTGTGGTGGGGAAATCCTTTTATGTTGTGCAACTTATAAGTAAGGGCATGACATTTAGGTCCAAAGCAGTCATTATCCCACGGTACACCACCCTTATCAGACCAATCATACAGTACAATGCTCTCTTCTGTATGTACCTAACTAGGCATATGCAGCAACTAGACCAACCTCAGAGATTCCTTACAAAAAGGATACAAGGTGTAATAAACCTGCCTTCTGCAGACTGGCTTAAAGCCTTTTCCCTATACTCAGTCTCCTATAGATTGCTGAGAAGTGATGTATGCCTAGATTACAAGACATCTGCAAACCCCACACTTATGAACCTTCTGCATATTCACAAGTCCAACAGTACTTGAATTTTATCAGTGTCTTAACAGAACATGCTGGAGAGAAAGAGGTGTCCTACAGACTGCACTCCTATGGAACAGGCTTCACATCCATGTGAAATCGAGTTTGTCTATTACCCAGTTGAAGTGCAACCTAGACTGGTGGATGGGGAATAGGAAATCTATACCGGGCCTGGCACCCATGTCCCTTATGGAGAGAGGTAGTACATAAATGCCAGGCCCTCAATATCCTACTTGGATACAGGACATCACTATTCTTACGGGAAAACTTGAATAGCCTTAGAAAGTCCCCTTGGGTCATTAGTCTAGTAACAATCTATGAATTTGGTGAAAGACTGGCAGAGTAACTCTTTGCATCTAGGTGAAGTTCATGAAGATTTGAGCTTGCAATTGTTCTGCAAGTTTGCAGTGTTCATGGATATTTCCATGGAACAGAACAGATGGACTAGACAGTCCCTTGGTTTCAACAAACTTCCTGATAGGGGAAAACCCTCTTCCTCTGTCAACCTGAGAAAAGCTGTAATGGCCACCATGCATTTGATGAACACGCCGGGGGTTGAGGTAAGACCAAATGGGAGGACTCTAAGCAGGTACTGATTAGTCACAACCTGAAGTGCAGGAGCTTTCTGCACACCTTGGCTATCTTACATGCAAGTAGATGCCCTGAAAGTCCAATCTGTGCAACCAGTCTCCATCATCAAAGTGTGAAGTACTAACCACACAGTAACCATATGGAATATTATTTTTTCACCTGGAACTATGGGCCACTTATATTAGGACTGGCCTGAGATCCTTTGATTCTAGGGAACGAAGAAGAACCTTGAGTAGACTCTGGACTCTTTCTGGTCTAGTGGGACCTCCTAGATGGTTCATAGGCTAGTACTAGGCTAACTGCACTTGTGGGCCAGTTTAAGCCTAGCCAATTATCACATCTGAGAATCAAACCTGAACCTTGTGTCTGTAAGGTGAACACCTAAACAATTTTGCCAACTCCCCAAAAGATATTGCCTTTATATACTTGAGAGTTGCTAGAAGAATGAGATCTATGTGAAGCGTAGAGTGGGAATTTTGCCTTTTCCTCAGTGATGTGTGATCTCAATTGCTGATTTTCAGGGTAAAATATATAAACTTTTGCATTCATTTTCAATGTTTTTATGTTTGATCTTTTGGGATCAATGTTTTTAGTTGCAGCATTTTTTTTCCTGATGTTTGCTGCCAGTACCACGGGCCATATGACGGTACAAGCTGTTTTCCACCATATGCCTATTCCAGAGTTGATCATAATAAGAGTGCGGCAACCATGCTTTTTATCATGTTACAGTGGGCCTCATGGTACAGTATGTATGGTAATGAGGTGATTCAGTGTGATTGGTTCTGAAAAGCCATAATGTTATGCTTTATCAGTTACAGTCAGTGATACTATGCTCTCCCCTGCCTGCTCCTGGTTCTTCTAATCAAGAGATTTTGTACCTCTAGTCTGGCCTTTTGATGGGGTGGTATGTCTGGATCTGACCCGGAGGCAGACTTTGGGAGATAGAAATGGGATACAGTACTCTCCAGATGCCATCTCCTTGTCCCATCAGTCCTGCATGATGTTCTGCCAAGTAGGGTTGACCTCCACTGCCTCCAGAGTAGGATAGTCAGGCAAGTCCTTAAGGATGGTGCAGTTAACCTTCAGAAGGGGGCTGCAAAAACCCTGATTCTGCAAAGCCTCTCTACCTCAAAGATGTCACATGTTAATGAAATCTCCCCATACATGTAGATTTTTGTAAAACTACTTAAATGAGAAATGTTGGCCCTTTTTAAACTGCAAGTTTCACACACATGCCTCTATTTCTGAGATAAGATCCTCTGAAATCTGAAAAAAGCCAAAATGAAGGGCTGTAAGTTTTCCCCTCCTTCTTACTTTTTTCAGTTTCCCTTTCAGTTGGGGCACAAACAAGGATAACGCATTATTGGGCATTAGAGAAGGATGCCCTTAAGTTCTCCATAAAATCCTGGGTATGAGCAAGGTGTAGTGTTACACAATAGTACTTACCTAGCCACGGTGTTATGGAACAGAGACATTATTAATGTTACAATCTTGTCACACAGAATTCAAGTTCATGTAATATAACTATCAGTATCCCTAGTGTTGTCTGCTAGTTCATGCTGAAAAATTGTCATACACATTGGGTAGTTTGAGGGTATGAATGGAGAATGTACGAGACACGAGTCTACTTATCAAAGTGATACGTAATGCAGAAGTACTTAATGGGGGGAAAAGAGTACAGTTGTGTATACTTACCATAAATGCAGATGTTAGAGTGTATTCACTGTTGCAGTCACCACCTGTGGGTTATCCCTGCTATGGTAACCCTTGGCCGTCCCAAATACCAGAGTCAAATGAATTTCTGTGTCAGCTGCTGTCGCTTGCTGGCTGATGTCAGGACGTCAGTGCTATAAAGGAAGGCAGCCGACACCATTACATCAGTTTTTCTTGCCCTAACCAGTCAGAGGACCAAGTAAATATGGTAAAGTAGTCCTGGTGGCTAAAAAGCCACCGTTAGAAACTTATGTCACCCTAAAGTAAGAAGATATAAGGGGGGAAGGAGGGTGGGAAACCAGGACTGCAACAGTGAATACACTCAAACATCTACATTTATGGTAAGTCTACACAACTGTACTATGTTCTTCGTGTTTCACTGTTGCAGTCATCACCTGTGGGAGGATTCCCAAAGCTGGGGATAGGGGTGGTAGGATTAGTAAGAGACTTAGGAATGGGTCAGGATGCTCTACAGAACTGCAGAGGCAAACCCTGCCCTAGCCTTAGAAAATAGAGGTAGGTGGTAATGCTTGGTGGCAGCTTCCAGGATGTCCCTGGTGGGAACTCCTCTGAGGAATGCTCTGGAAGTAGAGACTGCCCTAGTGGAATGGGTTCGAACAGACTGGGGGGGGGGGTTCTCATGCAACCTGCAGCAGAAATGGATACAGTGTGATATCCATTTGGAAATGGCTTGTTTGGAAATGGGCTTCCCCTCTGCCCCTGGGGCAAAGCTGACAAGTAGTTGGTTAATTTTCCTGAAGGGTTTAGTATGGTCCAGATAGTATCTGAGGTGTCTGTGCACATCTAGTGAGTGCAGAATTCTTTCCTTGTTTTGAGAGTTAGCAAAGAAGGTGGGTAGATGTATGGCCTGGTTGAGAGTTACATTAGATACCACCTTGGGCATAAAGGAGGGATCAGTCCTCAGGGAGACCCTGTCTTGATGGAAGATGGTGAAGGGGTCAATGGCCATCAGTGCCTGAAGTTCTGAAACCCTTCTGGCTGAGGTAATAGCTAGGAGAAAAGCAGTCTTCCAGGAGAGGTATCTTAGATGTCCTTCAAGAATGCAACTGCAGTCATAACACATGGGTTGTCCTGCCTCAGGCAGCCCTCGGTCGGCCGAATTCCAAAGTCTGGGTCCGGCGTCGGCTGGTGTCGCCTCCTCTCTGACATCACAACGGCTGGAGTATAAAGGCATCGGCCGACGCCATCTTCTCCAGTCTTTCTTGCCGCGCGGTGCCCAAAGCAGAAGCAGTTCGCAAGTGCCGGTCGGTCAGCTCCTGTGTTTTCAGTTCCGAAGTCATCTAAAAGCTAAGTACCCCATTGGGGAACATTTTTTCTTGCCTCAGCCGATGTCAGAACAAATTGAGAAAGTTAATAATTGTTTGTCTTGTGGTAAACAAATACCTCATAAGGACTTCCATTCTTACTGCCTTCCTTGCCTGGGCCCAGACCACGACGTCTCGGCCTGTGCTGCCTGTGCTTGCTTTAATAAGCGCACTCTCAGGTGCCGGGCAGAATTTGCCGAAGACTTTTTCGGTGAATCTTTCGCGTATATCATGCCGTCGGATCAACCGACAACACAATCTGCCAAAAAACGAAAGGACCGGGACCGACATCCTCGGCCCGCGTCCACCACCGATGCAACTCCTAAACCCTCCGCTAGTGCTTCGGTCCTTCGAGCGGTAATTCAACCGCTCCAGGCCGACGACACAGCGTTAACACGACCTTCGGTCTCGGAGATCTCTCCGGTGCCGGTTGTTGATTTTCCTCCGGAAACCGAAGTTCTGGATCTACCCGACACCATTTCTGTAGACAAGGTTACTCCTGCATGTGGGGCTGCTAGGCCTCCTGTATCCATGTCCATCAAGGCCTTTGCACGTGCTAAGGCCGCCAGCCAGGCCAAGGCCCATCCTAAACCTGCTGCTCAGTCCCCTTCTTCTGATAAACAGATCATGTCTCTTGCTGCAGATCTTATTTCTCTTATCAGGGGGTCTCAGCCTCATCCAGACAGAGGTTCTCAGCCACCTGCAGAGAAAAGGCCCAGAACTGAGCAGGCTGACAACCTCTCTTCAGATGAAGCCTCTGGGGATTCTGAGCATTCTGATACCCAAGAAGAATCCTTCCAGACCTACGAGGACTCTGATGCTGAGGAATCAATTCCCTGTGCCTCCCCTCCAGAGGATTTCTCGTTTGGAGAAGTCCTGCACTCTATGAGGGAACACTTTAAATGGCAGGGTCAGGAATTCTCTGATTCCAGGAAAAGGCTGCGTACCTGCTTCCCCAGCACAGACCTTTAGCTATTCCTCCAGTTATGGATGTTTTGGATGATGTTTTCTCTGACTCCAGTGCTAACCCTGATTCTCTACCCCCTGCTCCTGTCAAGCCAGACAGATATTATAGGGTCCCTGACACTCACAAGCATCTCTATAAGGCCCACTTTGTGGATCTAGAAACTATTTCACAGGGCCCCAAGGGAGTGGCTACTTCCACTGCCAAAAATCCACTACCAGCGGACAGGGAAGCTAGGTCCCTGGAGAGATGGGGTAAAAAAGTTTATACCTCTACCACCCTAGCCATGAGGTCACTTAACTGCCTTTTTCACATGTTTCAGTACCAGGATTTTTTACTGGATGATTTACAGAAAAAGTTAGGCTCTCCTGAGCCTATTGATAGAAAGGCATTACAGGAACATATACATAACACTCAGCAGGTTAACAACCATTTTCTTCAGTGTGGTTATGATGCATTGGAAGCTTCATGTAGGGCAGCTATGACTGGGGCTGTGATACATAGACATGCTTGGTTAAAAGATCAGTCTTTGCCTGACCATGTTAAAGTAAAATTACTTGATGCACCTCTGGAAAAACAGAAGCTTTTTGGTGCTAATGCACAAGATGTGTTGAAATCCATAGAGGAAAAAGCAAAGTCAGTACAGACAGTCAAGGATTTCCTTCAGGTTCAGCCACCCAGATTCAGCAGAAACTGGCCTTCAAAGAATTGGTCCTTCCCAGGCTCTGACAAGTTTCAAAGAGGAAAAAGCAGGCGTGCCCGAGGTAGAGGGCAATACCGAGGATCCTACAGGGGCCGCCAATGGCAACCTCCAAATCAAAGAAGTGGCGCAGGCAGCCCAGCTGCACCGCAAGGACAATCACAATGACTTGACTTTCATACCGCCTACAAAGGCTCAAAGAGAAGCACCTTTGGGCGGAAAATTATCCTTATTCTCAAAAAACTGGCATATCTTAACCAAGGACAACTGGATTCTGGATTTAATAGACAAGGGTTACAGATTCCACTTCCATACTTTACCAATAAGACAAGGCATGCCAAACCTGCCACATCATCAAAGGGCAGAGGCACTCACTCAAGTTTCAAAGCTATTAAGTATAAAAGCAATAGAAAGGGTTCCTCCTCAGGAACAAGGCCAGGGATTTTATTCAAGACTGTTCCTTGTTCCAGGAAAAGGAAACAAATGGAGACCTATACTGGACTTGTCAACTCTAAATACTTTTCTCATTGTGCCAAAGTTCAAAATGCTGACGCTGCAGCAACTCCTTCCCATGCTGGGCAAGGGGTCTTGGCTGGTCACTCTGGACCTCAAGGAGGCATACCTGCATGTCCCAATCAGACAAAGCTGCAGAAGATACCTCAGATTTCTTGCAGGGACAGAGCATTATCAATTCTCAGCATTGCCGTTTGGCTTATCTACTGCGCCCAGAGTGTTCACAAAATGCCTGGCATCAGTAGTGGCACACTGCAGACTCCAGGGGATTCAAATATACCCCTACCTGGACGACTGCCTCATACAAGCAGACAACAAACAAACCTTAAAAGCAAACTTGGACTATGTCATTCAACTACTGCAGGCCTTGGGATACACAGTCAACATTCAGAAGTCAAGACTAATGCCATCCCAACAGATTATTTTCCTAGGAGCCAAACAGAACACAGAAACTCAAATGGCCTACCTCACAGAGGAAAAAACAACAGCAGTTACCAGAGTACTTCAAAGGCCTAGCAAAACTCTCCCAGCTGACTGCAAGGAAAATCCTGCAGGCCATGGGGTTCATGGCATCTTGCATTCTTCTGATACCTTTGGCAAGACTTCATATGCGAAAGCTGCAATGGTACTTAAAAAGCTTATGGTCCCAACACAGCCAAAGCCTAGAGGATGTAATCCCACTTATTCCATGTCTGCAAAAGGAATTTTTGTGGTGGGCTCAAGCAAGTCAGTTAAACAAAGGCATGTCTTTCAACAGCCCTCAAGCAGGTCAAATGATTACAACAGACACCTCAGATCATGGATGGGGGGCGCACATGGAGGGCAGATGCATTCAAGGTCTATGGACACCAAAGGAAAGACATCTGCACATAAACCAAAAAGAGATGTTGGCAGTGATACATGCAATCGAGTCTTTCGAAAAATCACTACAACAAGGACATTTGCTAATAAGGACAGACAACACCACTGTCATGTGGCATATAAACAAGCAGGGAGGCACTCATTCTTATCCCCTCTGCAGACTAACAATGCTTCTCTGGGAAAAATCCCTGACTCTGAAGATACATTTGCAATCCCAGTTTGTGCCAGGCAAGGACAATGTACTGGCGGACAACCTGAGCAGAAATTTCTTGGATCCACACGAATGGATGCTGCATCCTCACATTTTCTCACAACTAACAAAGACATGGGGAAGACCGGACGTAGATCTCTTTGCTTCCCACTTAAATCATCACCTGGAAAAGTTCTGCACAAGGACCCACCATCCTCTAGCCTGGAAAACGGATGCTCTCTCCTTCAGCTGGAATTCCCTAAAAATGTATGCATTCCCTCCTCTACCTCTGCTGACCAAGGTGATACTGAAGATCAAAGCAGAACAACCAACAGGCATTTTGATAGCTCCAGACTGGCCAAGGCAACACTGGTACCCATTGCTGTTGAGCATAACTCGGACCAGACCGTGGCCTCTGACCCTATGGCCCCTGCTTCTAACACAACACAATTACAGGACTGTCCATCAAAACCTGAAAACATTGCATCTGACAGCCTGGAGGTTACCATGACTCCTCCAGCTATCTCTCTTTCCAAAACAGTTCAAGAGATCTTACTGGAAGCACACAGACCTTCCACCAGAAAAACCTATTCAGCCAAGTGGAAGATTCAGCATCTGGAATGCCAACAGGGGTCAGGATACAACATCACTGAGTATACCTCAGATATTAGAATACTTGGCAGAAATGTTTCATACTGGACTATCATACTCTTCTATAAAGATTCACGTCTCAGCAATCTCAGCAAAATACAATTGTGACCCACCAGTGTTTTCACATCCTTTGCTAAGACAGTTCCT
Organism: Protopterus annectens; assembly: GCF_019279795.1. NCBI lineage: Eukaryota > Metazoa > Chordata > Ceratodontiformes > Protopteridae > Protopterus > Protopterus annectens. The sequence goes on from NC_056746.1 coordinate 1,105,284,198, forward strand.
AAGAGGGATAAAGAATATCAAACCTCCCAGAAAACAGCCAGTACCTGCATGGGACCTCAATTTCGTTTTGGAAAAATTAACTCTTCCTCCTTTTGAGCCAGCAGCAACTTCAGAAATGCAATTTCTATCATGGAAAATGGTCTTTCTATTGGCATTCACATCTGCAAGAAGAGTCTCGGAGATACAGGCACTCATGGCAGTGCCTCCCTTCCTCATTTTTCATCAGGACAGAGTTTCTCTAAGAACCAATCCTACATTCATGCCAAAAGTTATTTCCAGGGTGTCTCTAAATCAAGCTATTCACCTGCCTACTTTCTTCCCCAATCCTCAAAATAGGGGGGAAAAACTGCTGCATACTTTGGACATACACAGGCAACTACGCTACTACTTGGACAGAACTAAGGCCACCAGAAAGTCTGACCAACTGTTTGTAGCCTATGCTGCTGGAGTACAAGGAAAAGCAATCTCCAAACAAACAATTTCAAAATGGATTGGACACTGCATCAGATTCTGCTACTCTTTCCATGAAAAAGGTGTGCCAGCCAATTTTAGGCCACATTCCACCAGAGCTATAGCCACATCCACAGCTTTCCTAAGAGGAGTGGCAAAAAAGGACATTTTAGAGGCTGCTACATGGAGCTCTGTGCATACATTTACAAAGCACTACAACCTGCCCTTATACTCCAGATCCCAAGCAGGCTTTGCTTCGGCAGTCCTGCAGGGCATTTTAGCTACACCATCCCTCTCTTAGTTCCATCCACCCCCAGCTTGGTTATGGTATTCAACCCATATGTTATGACTGCAGTTGTGTTCTTGAAGGACATAGTAGTTTTGTACCTACCATAAATGTAGATGTCCGATAGATATGCAACTGCAGTCGGATTTTCCCACCCTCCTACCCCTCTGCAACTTTCTTTATGGGTCCCTATCCCCTATTCCTATTAGCTGGGGGTATCTCCTATGGTGTATCTGTTTATTACTGTTGTGCATGTCTGGAATTTTTTATCCATTCACCAAATTTAGCCTTCCTAGGAGGGCACCTGGCATCTGGGGCAAGAAACACTGAAGAAGATGGCATCGGCCGATGCCTTTATACTCCAGCCATTGTGACTGAGAGGAGGCGACACCAGCCGACGCCGGACCCAGACTTTGGAATTCGGCCGACCGAGGGCTGCCTGAGGCAGGACAACCCATATGTTATGACTGCAGTTGCATATCTATCGGACATCTACATTTATGGTAGGTACAAAACTGTACTTTCTGCTGAAGCAGCAGGTACGAAGGGTGGTAAAGTTTAGTTTTTCCAAAACACAACTCAGGTCCCAGGCTGAAGTAAGTGGCCTTCTGGGAGGTCTGACATTAGAAGCTCCTCTGAGCAATTGTTTAATCAAAGGATAGGAAAACGGGCTGTTCTGTATCAAAAAAGAGCTGAAATGGCTGAGGTGTGGATTTTAATAGAGGAGAAGGAGAGGCCACTAATAAGTAGCTCCGCTAGGTAGTCCAAGATAAGAGGGATGGAAGGTTGTGAGGTATTGCCCCCTCTGAACCGGCTCCAGGAGCAGAATCTTTTCCATTTTCCTGCATGAGATTTTCTGGTGCTGGGCCTTCTGCCCTCTGTGATAATGTCTAGGACCTGTTTTCTAAACAGTGGCCCCTTGTTTGCCTTTAGAGTATTAGCCATGCTGATAGCTTGAGTCTGCAAGTCTGTGTGCAGCATCCCCCCCCCCCCGAGTTAAGAGGTCTGAGATCAGGGGAAGCTGCTTGGGAGGCTGTAAGGTCAGACTGCACAGTAAGGAGTACCAATGTTGTCTGGGCTAATCTGGAGCAATAAGGATGGCCTTTGATATCTTCTCCCTTATTTTGATCAGTACCTCAGGGATAAGAGGCAGAGAAGAGAATGCATACACAAAGAGGGTGTTCCAGGGAAAGGTCAAGGCATCCACCTTCCACTCTAGGTGGTGATACTGCCTGGTACAGAATTTTTTCAGTGGATAGTTGGAATGCAAAGCAAAACGATCCACCTCTGGAGTCCCCCACTCCTGAGTGATTTGTAAAATTATTCTTCTGTGGCGCCATTCATGGGGTCCAGTAAGTTTCTGCTTAAGAAGTCTGCCAGGGTGTTGTTGATCCCTGGTAAGTATTGTGCTATCAGGTGTAGCCCCGTGGAAGAGGCTGCCAGCCAGAGTTTCATGACTACCCTACACAGAAGGTAAGATTGGGTTCCTCCCCGTTTGTTGATGTACTACATTACTGTGGTGTTGTCTGTTTTTATAAGGAGAACCCCTGGGCTTGAGATGGGGTTTGAAGGATGTCAGAGCCTTTTGTATGAATGAGTCTTTTGTACTGCCATCATTTCCTTCTGTTTGATGTGTAAGTGAAGGTGCTGGGCATCCCAAAGACCTTGGGTGCACCTGCCTTCTAGGTGAGCACCCCAAGCTATGTCTGAGGTGTCAGTGGTAAAGGTCTTCCCGGTTGGGTGGAGGGTGAAGGAAAAACCCTTGTTCTGGGCACAGGCCCCTGCCCACCAGAGAAACTCGGCCCTTGTACAGGGGATCAGAGGTAGGGAGGTCTCTAGAGATTGAGAGTGCTGACACCAAAGGTTCTTTAGGTACCACTGAAGTTTTATCATGTGAAGCCTGGGCTGGGGTATTAGAAGGATGCAAGATGCCATGTACCCCCAAGGCTTGCAGGAACTTCCTTACAGTGGTGACTTCTGGAAGCCAGCTAGGTAAAATAGAGAGGCAGGAAGCTCTGTTTTTCTGGGGCTAGAAATGCCATTTTGGATGCTGTGTCCTGCAGTGCCCCCAAGACAATTATCTTCCTGGAGGGAGTTTGCCTTGATTCTTCTTGTTGATGGTGCACACTAAGGAGGTTAGGAGGGTTTTGACAAAGAGGAGGTCCTTGGGGAGCATTTCTTTGCAATCTGCCTGAATGAGGCAGCTGTCCAGGTAAGGGTAAATTTGTGCATTTTTCTGAGTGCAAAAGGCTATGGCTGGGGCTAAGCATTTAGTAAATACACTGGGAGCAGTAGATAAGCCAAAGGGGAGAGCAGAGAACTGAAAGTGTTATGAGCCTGCTCTGAAGCAAAGGAATTTCCTGCAGTACTCTCTTATGTGGATGTGGAAGTAGGCATCTTTTAGATCTAGGGTAACTAACCAGGCATTTTTTGTCAGCATAGGCAGCAGCTGCTGCAAAGTTAGCATTTTGAATTTGGGGACCACCAGGAAGGTGTTCAGAATGGTTAGAGCCAGAATGGGGTGCCAAGTGCCCTCTTTTCTGGGAACATGGAATAGTCTGGAATAAAGGCCTTTGCCTGTTTGATCTGAGGGGACAGGTTCTACTGCCCCTTGGGATATGAGAGTTTGGACTTGTTTCAATGCCTCTGCCCACTGATTTGGAGGTAAATCTGGGTACCCTCTTGGAACTGGAAGTTCACTGAAGGAGAATTTGTATCCCTGAGAAATGATCTTTAAGACCCATTGGTCCCTTGTGACAGCAAGCCAATTCTCTTTGCAGAGGGAGAGCCTTCTTCCTAGTTTTTGGTGAATGAAAAAGAGGGCAGAGGGGGAGAGAAAGTAATTGAGAGTTTTTTTTGCCATAGAGGGATGGCTTTGAGGGATGGAGTGGAAGTGGTCCCCTGTGTGGTTCGCTGTTGTCCTTTGGATAGGTGTCTGGGTGGTCTGTCCCTGCGGGGCTTACCTTGCCCATGTCCACTAGGTGCATGAAAGGACCAGTGTTTTGAAGGAAAATTCCTGCTGAACCTAGGAGGTTGCACCTGAAGGAAATCTTTTACAGTTTGCATAGATTTTGCTTGGTCTTCCATCTTTTTAAGCACCTCTTCTGTTTTTACTCCAAACAAGCAGTCCTTATCCAAGGGTGCATCAAGTAATTTAGATTTGACATGATCAGGGAGAGGTTGCTCCTTCAACCATGTATGTCTCCTAATGACAGATACTGACACTGCTGCCCTGCTTGTGGCTTCTAGGGCATCATATCCACAGTGTAATGAGTATTTAGCCACTTGACAAGTGGAGTGCAGTAAATTGACACAATCAAGAAAGGTTCAAATCTTTGTTTTACTCCAAAGTTGTTGTTGTTGGGTCTTTCGGCCTTTCCCGGTTAGGGGTTGCCACAGCAGAACTCCGGTCCGCTAATGACTGGCAGCTGCCAGCTCTGACGCACAACCTTCAATGAAGGTACGCCCATTCACGCATATTGTGTTGTTGATATTTTAACATGTGGAACTGACAGTTGAGTGCTCTGATAGCTAAGGTTATAGAGGGGTATACTCTTTTACCCCATCTGTCCAGAGCTCTGAAGTCCTTGTCAGGAGGAGTAGTATTCTTTGCAGAACTAGCCTTATCTCCTTTTGGTCCCTGTGCAATAACCTCGGGGTCTGCAGGATTTCTGTACATGTAATTGTGAGAATCCGGTACTCTGTAATACCGGTCAGGTTTTCTGAGAGCAGGTGGGAGGGCATCAGGAGTAAAGCTGGATTCCTGGAAGACATCATCAACCACCTCTAAGATAGGGGGGATGGCCAAGGGTCTGTGCTGGGGCAGATCTAGAAACTCTCTTAGTCTTTTCTTAGACTGAGGAAAGTCCTGGGATTCCCAGTGGAAATGTTCCTGGAGGGTATGAAGTGTTTCCCTAAAGGAAAGAGCTTCTGGTGAGGAGGCAGAAGGAATGGATTCCTCTGCATCTGAGTCCTCATAAGCATTCAGAGGTAGTTGTTCCTCTTCAAAATCTGAAAAATCAGACTCCTTAGAATCCTGCTCTGTCAGTATTTCAGGAGAATGGTTTCTTTTCCTTTTAGAAGGTGTGGCCCGACTAACCCTGAAAAGGGTCACGATAAGCTCCTCCACCATTTTAAGCATTTGAGCTTGGGGTGGTGGAGCAACAGTAAAATGGTGGCTAGAGGTAGTTTTCCTAGGAGTGGCCTTGCTTCTACGCCCAAGAGTATCCATCAGTCAGAGATACGGTAGTCGGGGGAGAAGATATCATTTTTTGTCCAGATTAGGTAGTGTGAAAGAACTCCTCAAAAGCCAGTGCCTGTGTCGAAGCTCTGGACCCAACCGCGGCAGAGACAACCAAAGGCTTGGAAGACGAAGAAAATTTCTGCGGCATACCGGACTCTGAAAGCATCTCAGTAGAGGCCTGCGAAGATATCGAATTGGGCATCAGGGGCTGCAAAAGCACCTCACTGAATTCCGGAGAATTGACGACCTGCTTAGCGGTAAAGTTGTCGGAAGGCTTAGCCTTGTGTTATCTAGCTCTATCTTTATCCTTACGTTTTTTCAGAATGTCTACGGATTGTTTGCTGACAGGTGCCATATCAGCTACAATAACAGCTCTACAGCGAATGGTTCTGGCGTTAAAGAGGGCACAGAACAGACAACGGGGGACGTCGTGGTTTGGGCCTAAACTGATGCAGTGTGAATGGAAGTCTCGGTGTGGTATTTGCTTTACACAGGAGAGACAATTAACTTTTTCGAACATCGGTTAGTGCAAGAATAAAAGGATCCCCAACGGGGTACTTGGCTTTAGACGTTTTCAGCTATAATTCAAACTCTGGTAGCGACGGACCGGCACACTTGCCAGCTGCTTCTGCTATGGGCTCCATGGCAAGAAAAATTGATGTAATGGCGTTGGCTGCCTTCCTTTATAGCACTGACATCCTGACATCAGCCAGCAAATGACAGCAACAGATGAAGAAAAACACCGACTCTGGTATTCGGGCTGGCCGAGGGCTACCACAGCAGAGATAACCCACAGGTGATGACTGCAACAGTGAAACAAAAAGAACATTCACTGTATTCTATCTGGAGGGCTATTTCTTGAGGGCATCAGCTACAGCAATGGAAGTTGGCTACAGAGTCTTACTTCAGCACTATTTCTCCAGAGGCCAAAAGGACCACATCATGTTCTTGCTAGGCTTTCTGCACAACCTGTTACACCATGCAGTCTGTAGGGGAAACCACCTAAGAGGTATGTAGGGGTAGAGCAGAAAATGTCCTGCAGTATATGCCGTTTGGTGAGACTGGATCAGAGGGTCATGATCTGTCAGTTACCTCATAATCTGGGATCTCCCCAAACATGGGATCATCACAGAGATACTGGAGAAGGCTCTCTTTAGACTAGAATCCAGGATGGGAGAACTGATACTTCTTTTGCAAGGGCTCTTTCTGTGAAGGTACCAGATACACGAGTGCACTTACCAAAAGTGATCCATCACCTGCATGTATTTAGTGTGGGGAACCACTGCACTCTATTTGGAGGGCTACACCTGAGGACATTTTTTTTTAACATAAAGGAGTGGCATTAGATTCAGATACTTTCATTCAATATTTGTGATGACTCTGTCCTCTGTCCAGCAAGGAGCAAAGATGAGGAGGCTAAGCCACCTGAGTGAGGAGCATTGAGGGATGCAGCAGTTGACCACATTGATACTGACAGGTGACCTGTCAACCTTAAAGGGTGCTTATGTAAGGTGTCCAGACTCTCATAGATATATATGCAAAGAGTCTTGGTGCCCTGCAGCCGGGACTGCACTCATAATAAATGCTTCTGTATGGATTTGAATGGCTCAGGCCTTGGTGCAATTGGATCAAAGCATCCCAGGAAGTCTATACTTGAGGGAAAATGAATGAGAAATGGCTGCTGCATTTCCAATTGGTCAGGGATATAAAAAGATTGCAGTAAGGATATCCCAAGCACTGAAAGATGGAAAATGCCTATATAGACTGCAGAACCACTTGTAAGGCATCAGTAAACACTGGCTAAACTTGCAGAGTAGACGGCTGGCTTGAAAAGGAATATGTACTGCAGTTAGAAAGCAATGAGTCAACTTGGCTGAACCCCATAATCCCATGTCTTTGCAACAGCGGGTTTAGGAGTCACTGCCCTAAGGCTGCTGATTTATCAAACCGCTGACATACTGTTGCAGCTGCATCTCGAGACAGGACAGCCTGACGGAATTCTAACATAAATGGGGTGCGGGGGTGGGACCCTCATCTCCTGAAAACAGATGGGCCTCTTGCTTTGACCAAGTCCCTTGTACAGTCTGTTCTTAATAATGCCTCCACACTCTGTGGAGGAAGAGTCAGTGATGACTGTTACCTTTAGAGAAGGGGAAACAAAAGGGCTATCCTCAGACAAACTGAAGGAAGTCACCATAGTAGATGTACATAGCAAACCCGATAGTCATACTGGGTGGGACACTAGCTCTGTATTCAAAGACCACTGAATCCACAATTTCCACTGAAGCAGACATACCTTGAAATGGAGGCATGTTCCCAAAATGATAGGTAACTGGTTAATGTGCAGATGCTTTTCTCATATGTACAATACCTACAATCAAAATGTTAGTAGGATTGATAAAATCATTCCTTGCCACCATCAGTTGTTTAAAGATCTTCCCTACTGCACTTCAAATGATCAGTCCGTAACTACATGGACTATTTTCCACCATTACCCTTTTATACTAGTTTTACCGTCAGCATGTTTCCAATCCACTTGACATCACCAAATACAGTACAAATACATTTAAGTGGTGTTACTTTTAATTCCTTTATCCAACTGTTTTGTTGTACGATGGGACCAAATAGTGTTGTTAAACCTAAGGCTGTGTACTCTGCCAACTACACCTATTACACCAGTGCTCTTTTACTGTTGCACTATCAACTAAAGCTCAACTCCTAATTTTATGAATACCGTTTCAAATTCTACCATAAACAACTTCCTACACAGATCAGTAAAAGCTTGTAGTGACAACTTCTGCTAAAACTGATGGCATGGAGTTTATTTGGTATTATAACCCTTCATTTTGTATAAGCCTAAATGAGGATCTCTACTAAAGGTCTGATTTAACCTTGCTTACTTCTGATCAAATTCTTTTTCATAGCTTCATTTAAATGTTTAAACTGTTTACTGTTTAATTGTTCACTTACATTTAGTACATTACACAGCCTGTGCTTCCCATTTATCACAAGATTAGGTTACACTTTTTCTCAGCTCATCTATTTTTGTTTTCAGAACACCATAAGCTTCTTCCAACTCCTTTTATTACCAAATACCTGAACAACCCGATTTCCTCTCCTTACTCCTTCTCAACTGGATTTCCTCCAATAAGAGTTGCAAGAACTATGATGTCCTTGGTGATTGACGTGATAGTACCACACAATACATGTGCGTCAAGATGTCAAAGCTTACACTATTGAAAGTCAATGCTCCCTGGTATGGCTGCTACTTGGTTTCATTCTAAAATCTCACTCATCAAAATTTCCTCTTCGTACTCCCTCCATCTGTCTCTCTCTCGTGTGTGTGTGTGTGTGTGTGTGTGTGTGTGTGTGTGTGTGTGTGTGTGTGTGTATGGATATATATCTAATAATTAAGCTAAGTTGTTTTCATATCAAAGTTGTTTTCATTGGCAAGTATTAGGTAATCTGACTGCAGACCATTACATGCCTAGGCAAAAACCCTACTAGAAAGTTATCTTTATTGCAAAGAAAGAAAAGACAAGACTGGGGGAGAAACTGAGGCTGTCCATCCAATTATCTAGCTTTACCTTGAAGCTGGCAAGGGGACTACTCTGTTAGACATACAGTGGAAGTTTATTTGAAAGGTGAGGGATATGGAGGCAAACATGGACTATGAATCTGTCATGTCATAGTGTATTTACCTGCTGATGAAGATTTACTTTAACAGGGTATTTCACTTACCATTTGTAATGTGAAGGAATAAAGAAGTCAAAAAGGGTTAGATCTTTCATAGCTCAAAAGCCTAGAGACAGATCTTCATGGAACAATCTATATGTGACGGAGTACAGAGAAGGCTGACAGTCTATCCTGATACCCAAGACTTTTGAGGTCACTGAACTTTTTAGTTTTGAATCCCTGAGATTTCATAAGTTGAGTAATATGATTAAAAAAATCCTGCCAATAATGGGTAGGATTAGAAGCAATTAATGAAGAATTAAGACTTCTATAAATCTACTACAGATGTCTTCAGAAATTAGATGAGGCAGACAGATCAACTACTGCAGAGACATGGTGGTGAAATGATTAGGAATGATTACAAGAGTGCCTGCATCCTTTCTGACAATGTCGGATTGGGGGGGGGGGGGTGGCTGAAAAGGTTTTGCTTAAAAATGAACTATGATATACTTTTTCACGTTTAATTCGAGACATCTTCATCAGCGATCTAACTAGTGCCTGAGTAAACTTAGATAACCATTCCCATCAGTTTCCCCTGCCAGTCTGGTCGACATGGGCACACTGAGGCAGTGTAGCAACTGGCTCTTATTCACAGACAGTCCCCTTCTCCTAGCACATAATTCTACTTGCGAGAGATGCATCTATATCAATAAGCTGGAATCCATGCTCTCTCACACCACATTCAGTATTCCTGACAAAGAGGAGATTGCCAGCACAAGCACCACACCACCCACATCAGAGAGTCACACACCCACCTATGCAGGGGTCCTCAGAAAAAACTTACCTGAACAACAGAGACCCCCAAAACACACTCCTAAATATTTCCACACACAATGACAATCACATCACACACAGTAGTCAACACACCACTGTCTCATAAACACAGCCCAGTAGGCATAACAATAAACCAATGCAGCCCATAAGGCATAACAGCAAACCAAACATACTAGTCATTTGCGACTCAATAGTGAGACACACTGATGTCCCCCTCACCAGGCTCAACAAGGAGAAGGTCACGGTCAGCTGTTTGTCAGGCGCTAGATCCTACATGCACTTAAGTCTCTCCAAAACACTTACAAGTATGAATCTGTCATTGTCCATGTTGGTGTGAATGACTTGAGACATACCTCCCTGGGCTATATGAAGAGAGATATGACTGCGTTCTCAGACTACATGCTCCAGGCTGGTGTAACCCTGGCCCTGAGCAGCAGCCTGTCTTCACCAAGAATTATGCCACAATACCAACAAAAAATGACTGACTTCAACAATTGGCTTAGTTTCTGGTGTTCTTCCAAGGGAATCCAGCATCTGTATGCCTGGGATGACATGGCTGACAAGCCTTGATGCTTTGCCAGAGATGGCCTCCATCTGTCACCCCTGGGGGTCCAGATCAAGGCCAAGGCTCTTGCCACCCCTCCCATTCTGCCTTTTTTCTGCCTTTTTTAGGCTACGTCCCAAAGACAACTCTTCCAACATGAAAGTAGTATCAGAAAGCAAACTGAAGGTCATGCTGCTCAATACTAGGAGCCTTAATCTGAAAATGCACTCACTGGAGGCCCTTCTCACACTGGAAGATGCAGATGTCTGTGCAGTCACAGAAACTTGGTTCAGGGCTGCGGACAGCACCCCTGCCTTACCAGGCTATACCTCATTCCACACTTTCCGACCCCAAAATGAGGCCAGAAAGACTATGGGTGGTGGAGACTATCTTCAATAAACAAGGTACACCTCCAGACTGGTTTACCAGCATGAGGCACTGGAATTACTGCAGGTTGGACTGACAGTTGGCAATATACCCATCCAAGTTATAGCCAGCTACAGACTCCCCTCCATGTCTCAGGACAGCCACTCCTCCTTCCTGGACCTACTTGACGCCATCAAGGTACTTCCTAACACCCCGATCTTTGGTGACCAACTACCCCACCACAGACTGGGTGAACTATTCCTGCACTAATGCACTCACCAAACGATTCCTTGACTTCATCAACTCTAACGCACTAGACCAGCTGGTCTCATCCCCCACAAGAAGAGATAACATACTGGACTTGTTTCTCACCAAACATGGGTGACAGCTGCACCACTCCCATAGTATGTTCTTCTCTGGTGAGATCAGATCATCAGTCTGTCTCATTCGAAGTTTCTATCCCATCCAACCCCTCCCCAGCCATAGCCAGGCTAAAAAAAAAACGTCTCAAAAGATGACTACACCCTCTTAAGGGAGGGCATCAGCAGCTTCACACCACCACCACCACCCTCAGAGGATGTAGACAACTATGCTGAACAGTATGCCAGTGCAGTATACAAGCACCTGTACAACTGCATGGACTCAGCCATACCCAATAGAACTAAAACCTGCTCCTTAAGGAAACACAAACCTGTTTGGTGGACATCCTCTATCAACAGGCTTTACAACAAAAGGAAGAAACTGTTGTCCAAGGGCAAAAAGGAACTCTCGAATTAGAAAAATCTCCATCCTCCACCTCAACAAGCAAATTAGATCACTAGTGAAAAACTTCAAAGCCAAATATGAGTTGAAACTAGCCTCTGAAGCAAAGGGAAACCACAAGTCCTTCTTCAGTTACGTTCGAAACCTTCATGGCAAAGCCCAAGTTTGTTCCAACTTAGTACTTAATGCTACAACTTACACGGATTCTGCTGACTTAGCCAACCTGCTGGCTGATCCCAGTCTGTATTCTACACCATCTCCAGCAAGAACTAGCTTCGCCATTGAGCACAGCCTAATTACAGGCTTCATTCCAGCAGAGTGGAGTGGAGAACCACCATTGTCACCCCCTTGCACAAAGGTGGTGCCACTACTGACCCAGGAAACGTATTGTCCCATTAGCTTGACAAGTCTGATGTGTAAAGCCATGGAGCGTATTATTATGGATCGCATAAAGGCAATCTCCAAACACTCGACCCAACCAAATTCGAATTCGTCAGGGGCAGATCTTGCCTATTGAACCTAGCTGACATATTTGACACTGCCACCAAAGCCCTGGATGAGGGAAAGTCAGTACATAAAGCTTACCTTAGCCAAGGCCTATGACACAATCCCCCATGTGGGCATCATCGAAAAGCTAACACAACTTGGTGTTAATCCCCATCTCGTCAGATGGGTGGCCAAGTGGCTCACAGATAGGACCCACAAGGTCAAAAGAGGTGCCACCACCTCTGACAGACCTGTCATTAGTGGTGTTCCCCAGGGATCTGTCCTGGGACCCCTACTGTTTGGCATCTACTTATCAGAGGAACAGGCAAAGACAAAGGGCCTGTGGCTGACCAAGTTTGCGGATGACTAAGTTGGGTGCGGTCAATGACTCCCCAAATTATGTTAACATACTGCAAGAGGGTCTCACAGCTACAAATAACTGGTGCCAAAATCATGGCCTCAAGTTAAACACAAAAACATATATCATACCACTCAGCAAAAACATGGCCCCTAATGATTACCACATCAACAGCAACTACCTAAGCACACAACTCGTGGTGAGAGACCTGTGTACTCAGGTTGACAACAATTTCACATTCGACCATCATGTGGCCAGAAAAGCCTTTTACTTGGTACATCTCCTAAGTAAAGGGATTGCATCCAGAAAAAAAAGGTTATTGCCTCTCTGTACTTCTCCCTCATTAGACCCATAATTGAGTATAATGCCCAGTTTGGTATGTACCTCTCAAAACACCTGCACTAACTGGAAAGGCCACAGAAATACCCCACAAAGAGAAGTCATGGCTCAAATCACTATCACTCTACTCTGTATCATACAGATTGCTCAGAGGTGATCTGTGTCTCGCCTACAAGGCAATATCAGACCCTGCCCTACTAGAGATGCTCCATATCCAGAAGTCTAACTTCTTGCGCATTACCCACTCAATAGGCCTAAATCTAATATGTGACATCAACAAAACCTGCTGAAGAGACAGGTTTGCCTCCGAGGCTGCCTCGTCTCTGGAATAGACTTCCCATACATGTCAAAGAGTACCTCGCTGACCCTCTTCAAGCGCAACCTTGATGGGTGGATGGGAAACCACAAATTTGTCCCAGGGGTTCCACCTTTGTCCCTCACTGACGGGCGACAGGTGCTGACTAAGGTTTCTTTTTTTGGGATAAACTCTTGGCTAGGCTTGTAAGGGCCCCAGGGCCATTAGCCTAGTAACCTCCTATGATCCTACGATCCCACACGCGACTCTTATCCACATAGGTTCTGTCAGGCAGTCAGTCAGCTATCCCCTAAAGAACTAAGATTTGTATTTAGACTTCCATGTCTGCCATTAATGTCTGCGTGTGGAATAGTGCTGATGTAAAACAGCAGTGAAACAGAGCACAAGAGTGATATCCAAATGAAAAAAGAAAAATCACACAATTAAACATCTCCAAGTCCATGAAACACTTAATTCCCTAGGTTTAAAGTCCGAAATATTAAAATGTACAATGACACTTTTGGTTTTAACTTACACTTTAAATCATGCCCCATTTTCCCCAGAACTAGTCATTCTAAACCTAAAACTGTAACTTGTAAAGAATTTACATTGGATCTTTAAAATGCACTGCAAAAGGAACAGTCCCAAAGATTTTTTCTTAAGTGAATTATGAAATATATGTTCCATCTTCCCCTAATAAACAGGATTAAAGGGGTAGAGAAGAATAAAGGCAACATTTTCGGTAGCACACACACACACACACACACACACACACACACACACACACACACACAATATTAAAATTCCACCCCTTTAGAACAATGACCTGGGCACAGGGATCTACAATTTAAGTGAAATAGACAAAAATGCCTTCATGCAGCAGGTTACTGAAAAACCATATAGTTCCTTTTTGCAGACAAGAGGTTCAAATTGCACACCCCAACATGAAAACATAGGTGCAGTGTCAAGTTAATAAGAACACCTACTAAAATGTGTAGATATTACTTCTGATCACTCACACACACACACACACACACACACACACACACACACACACACACACACACACACACACACACACACACACACACACACACACACACTATTAAAATTCCACCCCTTTAGAACAATGACCTGGGCACAGGGATCTACAATTTAAGTGAAATAGACAAAAATGCCTTCATGCAGCAGGTTACTGAAAAACCATATAGTTCCTTTTTGCAGACAAGAGGTTCAAATTGCACACCCCAACATGAAAACATAGGTGTAGTGTCAAGTTAATAAGAATACCTACTAAAATGTGTCGATATTACTTCTGATCATAATGACAGTAGCAACATTTTGCCTTCATATAAGTAAGCTAAAAGTAACACCAGTCTTCACCTACAACCTTCAAAATGAAAGCAAAATATTCATATTATAAAGCAGATGATTATGGTGCACAAGACACTTATCAGAACATGGTCAAAATAAAAGCCAAAAAACACTCAGTACCATGAATTATCTGAAATAATATATTTCATCTGAACAAATATGTTCTGTAAATAAAGATCAGTACAGTAGCTGTATTTTCTAAACAGTAAGAAACAAAATTGATATCACATAATTTTTTTTCCAAAACCTATTAAGATCTCAACTGAAGAATATACAATGGTCATTATGTTACTTTACAAAAATAGTATTGAATAGCACCTGTTGTCCTTAACAGGACAAACTACAAAGTTAAAAAGGGGGGAACAAAACACACACACAATGACATGATCTTTCTCAAGAGGTAATAAATGTTTAAGTGGTCATATATTCAGGTGCAACATGCTCAAACTGATACACTTGTATAAAAAGCCTAAATAAGAATTATTCCAAAGAACAGGAATGGATTTTAGGCAAAAAAAAAAAAAAAACATCTTGGCAGTTATGCATTTGATCATCCATTTAACAAGTTAATATTCAAATACATTGTCAATGAATAAATTCGCATCAGTGTTAAGCTACTTGTAGGGAATGGTGCCCTTTCCCACTTGTGCCCTTGTTTTAACAAACCGGATCAAAATACAAAGTCAAAATGACAAAACCATATTGACAACAACAAAATACAGTACAGCAGGATCACTTTGCTCAACAGGTTTGTGCCACACACACACACACACACACACACACACACACACACACACACACACACACACACACACACACACGCACCAGAAGGTGTGGAGATGACAAGAAACTGCTGGCATAAACCCACTGAGGAAGACATTATGACGACAAGCAGATTAGGTTAGTATAGAACATTCAGCACAAAATGTTATGTGAAGTGGAGTTACTACAGGTGTACAGCAGGATAGAGAAGAATATGGGAATAAAAGGTTACTGATGTGAGTGGGGAAATTTCAAAACTGATTAGGTGATGGGTGCTGCGAACATTATTACAGAGGAAGCCGTATAGTGCGATTCTCCACAGCAGTCAAAGGATGCATTGGGTAGAAGTGTAACGAGGGTGAGGGGGGATGCACAGAGCCTATTACTACTGTCAGGTAAACTGCTCATGTTTGCAGGTTAATGGGAACTAAAGAAAAAGAAAATACCAATCTGCACATATTTCTCTCAGAAGAGGAGAAACAACTACAGCTTAGGAAATGCATTAGTACAAGAAGCGAGGAGAATTTCGCCACACATTTCCTGGACCTGTGTTTGTGGTGATGCAAAGGCATTAAGGCTTTAGCATACACGTTTTGCAGAAAATTAAAACGCAGCAAAGGTCTAAAAGTACCGAGCCTTAAGACATCCTCACAAGGTATACTTTCAGGTGAGGAAATGAAGTAAAGACTACCATCAAAAGGTAGATGAGGTCTTTACACATCACAACTAAATTCTCTTCAAAAACTCAACAGTTTAAAACACCAAGCCCCTGGTGGGTAAAGTCATGCATTAGTACTCTGCCTATAGAAAGTGGTGTGCAAAGCTTAACACAAAAACAAAATGCATATCTGCTATGTCAGTAAAGAAATAAAGCCCTGGAAAGGCAGCAAGCCTACAAAAAAAAAAAAAAAAAAAAAAAAAAAAAAAAAAAAAAAACAGAACAAACACAAGGGACATGTCCTTGAAACCTCGAAACATGGCAGATCATGCAAGTGAGAGTAGCTTCAAAAGTCAAACTTAAACACTGTCTATTTTTTTAAATAATTCCAAATTGGGATCTAGTGTAGGAGATCAAAGTCTCTGCTGTTCACTCACACAAAACACAGAAGACAGAAATTAAGCAAAAAGTGGACAGTACTCCACCACTCACTCATAAAATTATGAACGTGGAGACAAGACAGACAAGACATATAAATACATACATAAATTTGCTAACTGAAAAGACATGATATACAAACAAATGAATAGTGTTGATAATTCCATAAAAAAATTGTCTGCAACATACAAATATCACTACATCAACTTAATGTAACTGCTGTGGTGTATTCTGTGTAGTTTGGAATGCAAAACCTACCGCTTTCCAGCTTTCAGTTTATTTAACACAGAATAACTCATGGTGACCGGATTTCTTGATAAAAACAGCAGGACTTTCAAAACAAACAAGATTTACCCTTGGGATGGAAAAGCTTGCAACAACACTTTGGTCTGAAGCAGTACCACAGTCAGGCCCGAAGAGAAGACTTTTGTGTGTTTTTTTAACACAAGAGTGTTTCCATCTATTATCATGCTGTTGCTATCCTACTGTGTTGGCAGTTTTAATAAAGACCTTAAACATATAGTACCGACTCCGTTACTTTGCTCCAGGCAGCCATATGGTTATGGGTCAGTACCAACTCTATGCGTCTCCAGTCAACTGCATGGTCACGATTCCTTCCAGTTGCAGCTGAACTAACTGTAGAGGAGTACAAAACAATACTGCACCACTTTCTGCAAAGTCATACCATAACCCACTTTCTGCGGTCATCTGAAATGCTGCACAATAAGAAAATATACTGTACATGTACCTTAACAGAGAAGTACACATACAATGAATTTTGTTTCCATTCAGGCCAGTTAAACAGCAGATTAAAAAGTAGTCATATCAAAAACAATTCTGTACAACTTAAATGTAGCATTAGAATAAAGTGTAAACTGCAATATCCTAGCCATATAACTGGATGGAACAAATTTATAAAAAATGTGCAGCTTAGATCAATTAAACAATCAAGACTTATTACTTCATGCTACCACTGAAAAGGATTATCGTTTCAGTACAGAGCAAACCGGTACAGTATGCAAAAATGTAAAATTGCTTCAGTAAAACAGAATGCTCTCTATTTTTCCCCTTTAGGTGGGAGTGAAGGCTGACATTAACATTAAGGTTCGGGTCTTAATGCAAACTACAAAGAAATTAAGAATCTGTGTGCAGTAGCTTAAGATGTCTGCTAGTCTTGTTCAAGTGGGGCAAATTTCTCACCCAACTAATATTCTGTTTGTGTGGCTAGTGAAATTACATTCTCCAATACAAAGCAACATGAAGGAGAACTGCACTACTGGCCGTATTAAAAAAAAAAAAAAAAAGTTTACATTATTGTTGTTGATGGGTTGGCATCAACACTGTACCCTCATGTATACAGTTAGTCTTTAAAGACAGCAACAATATACGTCAACTAATCCAGTTAGTTTATGTTACCACTGTGGTACTTCTAAACTCTATATACTTGTTCCCTGAACATACTGAAGTCAGGTTTCTACAATCACAGTATACAGTAAGACATGTTGATTGCAACATATCAATAAAGTGAGTAAGACAAACTAGGAATGCAATAAAAACAGTTTTCAAATGAAAAAAAAACTAATTTGTTTCTGTAGTGCTGTGACACTCTGTGTTTGTTCGTAATGAGTTGGTCATAACCTTCTGCTGAGACTCCAATTCAGCAGCCCGTTGTAAAGCAACTTCCACCAGCAACTGGAAGTCACTGAAATCATCAGCACAAACTTCTGGTGGTGTTGGAGGTGGAGTGTTAAAGAGTCCATTGGTTGGGCTAGCTGTGTCCATTCTAGTCATCAGCATTGCTGTGTTTCCAAGGCTCAGCTGTGGCCTGGATGGCTCCTCTTCTGTGGACTGTAAACCTGCCTTCTTACAGCTGTCCACCGTTTGACTGCAGATATCAGTAAAGTCTTTGGTACTGGGTGTCAGTGCATGACATATTACTGAGGGGCGTACAGAGACTGACAAGACAGCAGATGGTGTACTACATGGGGGAATCACAAGTGTATTTGTCCCAGATGTCACATTACGGGGAGGTGCAAGGTCTGATGCTTTGCCACCTCTTCTGGAGATGGTGAACTGGTTGGGATCCTTACCATCCTTCCGGAGCATGTCTGGTAGAAGTCGTCTTCTGGCATTGATGAACCAGTTGCAAATCTAAAAAAAAAAAACAGAAAAAAAAATGCAACAAAAATATTTGATTTCACAGGAAAAAAAATAATGCTATGATATCAAAGTCATAACCTGGATTTTAAAGTGTTCCACTTAACTCATTACAGGCGAATGATGCCTACAGGCGTTTCTGCAGTTACATACTGACAAGCTCTAGGCGTCAACAATTGCTGGTTAATATTTACATTAACAATTCCAAAACCATGCTATATACAAAGAGTTCAAAGATTTCATCTTAAAGCTTACAGTTTGCCAACATAACTGTGATACTTGACATCTGTCTTATGCAGATAGAGATATTGTTTTTCTTATTTATTTATACTGTCATAAATGTTACGTTTTTCTATATATTTTGACAATAAATAGCACAGACAGAACTGCTTAACCTCATATGAAAGCACTCAACTGGATAAATACAATGCTTCTGAAATTGTGTGTGTTGAGTCGCTGAGACATTGTAAGTTGTTTACAAAATATTGCAACAGTAACAGTTACTGTGTTTACGGAGATCTATAAAATCCAGTTTAAGACCTAGCATCAAAGAATACTACCACTATAAAAAAGTTTGTTCTGGAAGTTTTAATTTATTTAACACCTATGGTTCCAGAGATGTGAAGATGTCTTTGAAGTGTGAGGACACAAATTGATTCTATCAAAAAGTTTAGGCTCTGCCCATTGGAAGTTAAACTGCAAAATTCCAGACCTCCATTGGGGGTATGAGTTAAGAAAGCTTTCTGGTTAACCAGCTACACTTAAAGAACAGATGTTATGTAAAAACATTTATTACTTAATGCAGTTCATTTAATGCACATATTTCCAGTGCAACTTGATTTTAAAGCAAAAGACGCTTTACTGAATGTGTTTTGTAGTTCTGGACAACCCCAGAACCACCACCTGCCATTTCCTGAGGACAGCACATTTTCCTTGTGTGACTGTTTCCACCGGAGAAGTGTTACTGCTCTGTTATCTATGCAACTTGTGGTGTGGTTAACAATATTCTTTTACAATTGTCAATCTTGAAAAATAACATCTGGAGCAGGAACTCAGTGTAGTCTGGCAGGAACTTGGTGTAGTCTATGGTGGCATTTCAAAATAATAAAGCAGAAAGTACACACTGCACTTGTGGAACATGCTCTAGGCATCAGTGCAGAGTTATTTTTTCATGGATGTGTAGCACAGAAAAAAAGAAAAAAAAACATACAACTTGACAGCAATAGTAATGGGCATTGCTTAGTCACTTTCTTGCTTTCTCTCTTCCTATGAAAGTAGGCAAGCAAATTGTTACATTTAAGCATGCTCTTGACCGTACTGATACAGTATCCAAGTAGTTTGTAAACAAACAAACCATGTAGAAGCAACTTTCTTCAGTTAAGAGAAGTTGAGGCAATGACCAGAGGGCGAGCAGGTGATGTAAATGTCATTCTGTAGCAACCTTAGCAATGATGTGTTAGTTTGCAGGGACACCTTCATTTACGGAGGGTGAGGTATGGTGGACTGAATGGCAGTGCCTATAGATTAACACTCCCGCAGTGGATGTAATGGTTACTAGCACACTGCTATTCCAAGAATGGAATCTTAAAAAAGGAGAGGAACATAGCAGCTTAAGTGACAACTGTCTTAGATTCTCTAGTACAAAACAGAGATCCCGTGGGCTGGGGGGATACTGACTCTCTCACCAAGAAAAACCTTGGAAATCTTCAAGAAAGTCAAGCAATTGGAGTCTTAGCCTGCAGAACAGTAACGGCCACCACGTAGACTGCGATGGTAGAATGACCCAATTCCACAGTCATCAAGTTCTGCCAGTATTAAAGGAAAACTCTGCCCTCTCCTACAGTTAACTCCATCCTTAGGTTCTTTTCTTCCTACAATATGGTCCCATATTGTATCAGAAACCTGCTTGTATTTTTTAAAACTTTAATTTCCTTGCCTTGGAGTCAAAAGAAGATAAAGACCACCTACCTTTATTTTTTAAGCTTAACTTCTCGCATACTTTGCAGATGAATTTGTCTCTGCCTGCATGAACATACCGTAGACACAGATAAATCTATAGTTTACCCTGTCAGGTACTGGTGTCAATCTTAGATGGGCAATTAACCCTGATGATGTCTGAAGCACAACAGCTGCTATGAAAAAAGACTGTTTTCCTTTGTTTTTACTGCAGAGAGGATGTTTCTCACTCCCCTTTCATAGCAAAATAAGACAATCAGATCAGTCGGGGGGTTAAAAGGAATTGAACCTTCTTCTGACAAATTTACATAAGCAGCACCACAGTACTGAAATGCTAAGCTTTAAAAGATAACTTAAATGTAGTATCAAAGGCCACACAATAACTATTACATTTACATACTTTGATGTAGAAAACCACGCAACATGTAACTGGGACTCGGTTACTTTAATAAATGGTGGACCTCCCGATTCCCCCATCATTGGCCAATACTGTGGAATGAATTCACCAGGTACCATCACATCAAGCTCCAACAAGTTGATAATAGTATTCAGTTCTGATCATGCTGTGCAGAAAGGTGGCTTCTATGCAACGTGGGCCTCTGATTATTTGGGTAAGCCTTCATTTAACATCATATTTAAGCATTACTAATCTTAAGCCTTCTACTAGCCATTGGTTTATTTTGATTAAGAAGGCACAGAGATGAAATGTACAAACATTATAAAAACTGACACTGGTTGCATTTCTGCTTTGATAATCTTGCGACTAATAATTCTGACTTAAAACTGCACATCATTGTTACAGGCATATTGTGCTTTTATTTGCTTACACCAGTGTTTAGACAGTGGAGATATAATAGGACTTTACAATAAAAGTCAAGAATAACAAATCTGATGTTACTAAATGTGGTTAGTGTTAATAAAGTGTTGTAAACTACATAATGTACAGAATACAACCATTTAATGTATCTCATGTCCATTATGTTTTTATTTTTGTCGTCTTCTTTTTGATAGATTACATTTACATACTTTGATGTAGAAAAAGTACAGTTGTGTGCACTTACCATAAATGTAGATGTTCGAGTGTATTTACTGTTGCAGTCATTACATTAGGGTAATCCTGCTGGCAGGTTGCCCTCAGTCGGCCTGAATTCCAAAGTCTTGGGTCCTGCGTCGGTTGCTGTCACCCCCCTCCCTGACGTTAGGTCGTCAGGGGTATAAAAGATGCAGCAGACGTCATTTTCTTCAGTTTTTCTTGCCCCAGATGTCAGGTGCCTTTACCTTCATCTACAAGCAAATACACCACATAGGTTGTATAGATCAGAGAAGTAAAGATAAATTACAGCAGAAATAAGGGGATGGCGGGTGGGTAACCTGGACTGCAACAGTGAATACACTCGAACATCTACATTTATGGTAAGTGTACACAACTGTACCATACTCTTCATGTTTCACTGTTGCAGTCATTACATTTGGGTAGAGTCCCAAAGCTATGGTTGAGGGGCTGGAGATGAACAACATTAGCTGCTATGAGGCCCTGCAGAACTGCAGTGGCAAAGCCTGCTCTGGATTTAGAGTAAAGTGGCAGATTGTAATGCTTTGTAAAGGTGTGCACTGAACTCCAAGTAGCAGCCTCTAAAATGTCTTTGGTTGGTACTCCCCTGAGAAAGGCTGCAGAAGTGGCTGCAGCTCTGGTTGAATGTGGCCTAATGCCCTTAGGCACTGGCTTGCCATGCTGAGAGTAGCAGAAACGAATGCAGTGACCTATCTACTTTGAAATAGTCTGCTTGGAGATAGCCTTTCCTTATGATCCTGCAGCATATGCCACTAGTAATTGTTCTGTCTTTCTGAAAATTAGAAGTTATGTACTCACCATAACGTTCCATCTGAGTAGGTGTATTCATTTGTCTGCAACCTGTGGGTTATGGATCCGATATCGGATCCGAACCGGCATAGTTTTCCAGCTATGGATCCAAGCTCTCAGCTCCTCCCCTCACCCATAATGCCCTGCTCTACCCTCATGACCTCAGATCGAGTTTGCCAAAGCAACAATACCCTCAAAAGGGTAACAAGTAATATGCAGGAAACTGAAAGGCCAGGGGATAGGAGGCGGGATGGTTGCAGACAAATGAATACACCTACTCAGATGGAACGTTATGGTGAGTACATAACTTCTAAATCTGAAGTAGGATATTCATTTGTCTGCAACCTGTGGGACAGAGTCCCCAGCTACCTGAATCTTGGGCGGCCATCATGGAAGGATATTCCGGAGCACCGCGGAGCCAAAGGATGCTCTACCCCTAGATGCAAGATCCAACTTATAGTGAGAAATAAATGTATGAGATGAAGCCCGTGGCTGCTGCACAAATATCATCTAGAGGAATCCTAGCCTTGAAGGCTGCCGAGGTAGATACTGACCGGGTTGAATGGGCATGAACACCCTCCGGTGCGGGCCTTCCTGGCGCTTGATAAGCCAATAAAATGCACTGTGAAATCCAGCGGGACAGAGAAACTTTGGAAATTGGCTTGCCCAAATTGAATTTTGCAAAGGAGATAAACAGCTGGTCGGATTGCCTATGACCAGCTGTCCTGTTGAGATAAAATCTTAGTTGCCTGTGAACATCTAGTGAGTGTAGCCTATATTCACCTTTGTTTTCATACTTAGGGAAGAAAACAGGGAGGTTAATGGATTGATTGATGTTTGCTTCAGAAGCGATTTTAGGAAGGAAGGACGGGTTGGTCCTGAGGGAGACACGGTCGGATAAAAACCAAGTAAGGAGGTTTAGCTGATAAAGCTTGAAGTTCAGAAACTCTCTTGGCTGATGTAATGGCTACCAAAAGGCTGTCTTGTAAGACAAGAATTTGAGATCCACTGTAGCCGGGCTCGAAAGGGGAGCGGTCAAGGCCTGTAGGACCAAAGAAAGGTCCCAAGGAGGAACTGCTTGCTTTATAGGGGGCCTGAGAAGGAAAGTACCCTTAAGAAAAGTTTTGCACAATTTGGCTGACATAAGAGGATTAGACTCTTGACCAATGTGATAGTGAGAAATTGCCGCCAGTTGAACTTTGACTGTGGAACTGCTGGCACCATCATTAAAGAGAGAGGTTAGAAAATCAAGCACTACAGGAGAGGAACCGTGAAGGGATCTAGGCCTTGCCGCTCCGCCCACACAGAGAAAGCGTTTCCATTTGCTTGGTAAACCTTTCTAGTGGATGGCTTATGAGCCGCCACCAAAATAGCCTTTACCGGTGAAGAAATACGGGAGTCCTTATCAAGAGTGGAACTGGAGCAGCCAAGCGGTCAGCTTCAGGTTGTCAGGTTCGGGGGAGGAATGCAGGATGGATGGGATATCAGATCCGGAATGGGATCTAGAATCCAAGGAGGATTCACCGAGTGAGACCTTAGGAAGGGTAACCAGATCTGTCGAGGCCAGAATGGAGCAATGAGAATCATTCTGCAACCCACCCGAGAGGCTTTCTGAAGAACTTGCAGCATCAGAGGCAAGGGTGGATAGGCATACAGAAGACCGGGTGGCCAAGCATGCACCAGAGCGTCTCTTGGGGTACCTCCGGGAGGAGGTATTAGAGCGAAAAAACTGTCGCACTTGGTGTTTGAGGGAGAAGCAAAAGATCGCATGAAGGGGTTCCCCACCGTGCGAATATCGTTCCGCTACTTGACAATTGAGAGACCACTCGTAAGGGGTCAGAATGGTGCGACTGAGCTTGTCCGCTAGGATGTTGGACCGACCGGAATGTGCGTTGCTATGAGAAAGCGATTGGTGGAGATTGCCCATTCCCACACTCTCATGGCCTCTCGACAAAGAGGGTAAGACCTTGTTCCCCCTTGCTTGTTGATGTACCAGACAACAGACATATTGTCCGATTGAATCGCAATTGTTCCCAAGGGAAGAAAGTCCTGAAGTGCTAGCAACGCTAAGAGCACTGCTCTCATCTCTAGAACATTGATATGCAGTAAGGTCTCTGAATCGTTCCACGTGCCTTGGACTGTCCGGCCCATAAAGTGCCCCCACCCGAGGCGGGAGGCGTCCGTGGTCACCGTGGCGAGGGGGAGAAGCAGAAAATGGCCGACCCTCGTGGGCATCCGGGGAGTGGCACCACCACAAGACAGAGCGCTTGCAAGCCTTGCTGAGCGCTATGGGATGATGCATGGGAGAGCAAGGTATGACCACTGTACTAAGGCGTCCACTGTAGAATGCGCATATTGAGCCTGGCAAGCGAAAGAAGTGCTATCGTCGAAGCCATGGACCCTAGAGCCCTCAGGACCAACTCCGCTGGAACAGAACTTGAATGGAGAATGGCCCGCACCTGGAGCTGCAGATTTAGAACTCTGTCCGCAGTGAGGAAGGCTCGTAAACTCCTTGTGTCTAGTCTGGCCCCTATGAAATCTAAGAGCTGAGTGGGTGCCAGGTTGGACTTGTTTGTATTTATTGTGATGCCCAGAAATGGAGCAAGATGGAGAATGGAGTCTCGCCGAGAGAAGTAGATGCCTTGTTGGGCGGTAAGGAGCCAGTCGTCCAGGTAGGGAAAGACCTGCACCCCTGAAGCCTCAGGTGGGCCGCTACCACTGCTAGTACTTTGGTAAACACCCTGGGGGCTGTGGTGAGACCAAAGGGAAGGACCGGAACTGGTAGTGACTGGCTCCCAGCCGAGGCGGAGAAACCTCCTGGGCGTCTGTCCATTAGGATGTGGTAGTACGCGTCCTTGAGATCTATCGAGCACATCCAGTGGCCTTCTCCCAGAAGGGGAGAATAGATTGTAGAGTGACCATTGAATTTTTCTTTGGGGACTGCCAGGTTCAAGAGAGAGGTCTAGGATTGGTCTTAGTTCCCCGTCTTTTTGGCACTAAAAGAACCTGGAGTAGAACCCTGATCCGATCTGGTCTGGGGAGCGGGCTGGATAGCTCTTTTCTCTAGCAGATGGCCAATTTCTGCCAAAGCGGCCTCCCTTTGGGCAGGTGGTACGTCTGGGAGGCACTTCAACTTTGGAAGGTGAAGGAAAGGAATGCGATATCCCTGGATATGATTTGGAGAACCCAGCGGTCCGATGTTATGGACTCCCATGCCGCTAGGTGCCCAGCGTCCCCGACTGCCTCCAGAGTAGAGCAGTCGGGCAACCCTCAGGGTTGCTGCGGGCCGTTCAGAGAAAGGTTCCCTGGACCCGAAGTTTCTGGGAGCCCCTCTGCCTCTAGGGCGGCGTCCTCCCTGTCCTCCTCTGCCACGGAAGGACTGGTTGTCCGGAGCAGGCTGGGACTGCTGCGACTTCGGAACCACATCTTCTTCTGACCCTTTTGGTTCCTAGAATAGGGCCTCTGGGGTGCAGAGAAGCGGATTCCGACGGCAGACAGCGTCTTCCCGTCCTTCTCGCTCTGGGTCAGCGTCTCATGAGCGGTCTTGCCAAACAGAGCAGAACCATCAAAGGCGTTATAAGCAGCGCCTTGAAGGGCTCAGAAAAATCGCAGTGGCGGAGCCAGGCCTGGCGTCTAGTGACCAGTCCTGTCCCGCAGCTCTAGCCGCGCCCTCCGTAGCATGGGAGAGTAGCCGCATAGAAGTATTTGTGACTGACCTAAGAGTGGCCATTTTGGTGGAGTGCAGAGCTCTGTCCTCCTCGAAATGGACTCAGAGATGCAGCGTACTCTTTAATAAGATCTCGCTGCATCCGAATAACATGTGCCAAATAGTTCAGCGCCCTTACCGAGAAGGTCGCCGAACTGAACATCCGCTTCCCCAAGCGGTCCATCATCGAGACTCCTTGCTCGGTGGGTGGACTGAGGACTCTCCTGAGCCAGTTCCTCTTTGTGGCCGCCGCCATCAACATGGCATCTACAGGAGGCCCCTTACTCCAATGGGTCCTGTCAGAAGGCGGGCTAAGGATTTTATCAGGTCTTTTGGGAATTGGCTCCACGGTGTCCGGTTCCTTCCACGCCCTGGTGGTAATAAGGTCCACCAGGGGTCGGCAGGGGACACCCAAGAGGTAGACGGGCCCGTTTGAATGCCTCCAAGAACACGGACTCGTCCGAGGAAGACTTGGGGCAGACCACCCCCTGATACGGAGCATTTCCATGATGTCTCGAAGGAGACATCCTCGGGGTGACCGTGGGGAGCCTTCCCTTCCTCCAAGTCCGTGTCTTCAGTGAGAGACTCAGGAGTCAATGTGCCTCCTTTTGCGTATGCTTGCGAGGAGCCTCCTCTGGGGGCTGTCAGAGGAGTCCTCGCAGCAGCAATTTGCTCCATGGGAGCAACTTGGGGCACAAGCGGGCTGTCCCAGGGGCGGATGGTGGAAGCCTGGCCCAGTGCAGAGGAGCGGGGGCGGCGAAGCAAGTGCCGGGGTCCGGAGACCCTCAACAGAGCCCTCTCCACTACATCAAAAGCCGAAGGAGCCGACCTCGACCAAAGGATCCGACAATCGGCTCCCCTCGGATCCGAAGAGTGGATCGGGCCGGCGCGAAGCACTTTCGGATCCGAAGGACAGTGCGCTCCGACACAGGCGGCGCCGAAGGAGCACTGATCCCCGGATCCGGCTCGGATCCAGGCTCCGAGATCGGGTCCGGCGCTTTCGAGGGCATGGTCGGATCCAGTACCAAGTACTATCGGCTCCGACCTTCCCCGGCTCGAAGCTGCTCGGCTCAGTTGCTCGAACCCGGAGCGGGTCGGAGAAGGAGCAATAGGCTTGAAAAGGGTGTTGAGCTCCCCGGAGGGAGGCAAACACTCCCATCTGCATCTGGGCCTGGATGAACCTTCGCATCATCGGTCCAGATCAGCATCGAGCTATGGGTAGATCTCGGCGAGGCCACGAGGTAGGCCTGGAATGCCTCCTCGATAGCCTCGGCGGAGATCGGTCTCCTCCTCCTCAGGACCCGGTGAGAAGCACACAGGTGACGGGCCGAGAAGGAGGAGACCGCACCAACAGGAAGCCGGGAGAAGCCGCTTGGCTGGCGGGGCGAAACAGAGGTCTCGGCCCGCCAGGTGCTTCTCCCTCCGGTCCTTTTAGATGCATCCCTCTCCTGTCCTGAAGCGGGAGTTTGAGTCCCAGGAGCAGGAGGGGTGCTACAGGAACAGCTGCAGCGCAGGAGTCCCGAAGGAGCGGGTCGGGCCGAGTCCGGCGGTAAAGACCCGCCAAGACCAGCTTGGACCTCCGCTCCTCAGTGCCCTGGGGTTGAACCCTGCACAAATGGAACAACCAGATGTGAGGTGTTCAACCCCAAGACACTTAACACACCGAGTGTGGCCATCAGCCGGTGAGAGCTTATGGCCACACTCGGGCTTTAGAGAATATTGACTTAGGCTGTTCAGCCATAGTCACTAAAGCTAACCAAAAGTTACAGAAGTAACTTAAAACAGTAAAACAATAAAGAAGCACACAGGCCTCACACACACTCTACGTACCAGCGAGGGGAGGGGATAAAATATACTACTGAAAATTAAATTAAACTAAAAACTGTCAATAATAATAGGAAACCTACAACTTTCACACAAAAAAGGTTAAAGAAAGCAAAAATATTCTATTCTTGAACAAGAAAAAATCCACTTAGCTGAGAGCTATGAGAACCACATCCAGTTACCAGCGCGGCAAACAAGATCTGAGGTCATGAGGGTAGAGCAGGGCATTATGGGTGAGGGGAGGAGCTGAGAGCTTGGATCCATAGCTGGAAAACTATGCCGGTTCGGATCCGATATCGGATCCATAACCCACAGGTTGCAGACAAATGAATATCCTACTTCAGATCTTTAGTTTTGTCCAAATAGAATCTAAGTTGTTTGTGTACGTCCAAAGAATGCAGAATTTTCTCCCCCTTGTTCTGTGGATTTGGATAAAAAGTTGGCAAATGAATAGTTTGGTTAAGGGCTACACTGGACACCACCTCAGGCATAAATGCAGGGTTTGTCCTCAGAGAGACCCTGTCTGGATAAAAAATAAAAGGTTCCACAGCCATGAGAGCCAGTAGCTCCGACACTCATCTTGCAGAAGTTATTGCTAGGAGCAGAGCTGTTTTCCAAGATAAAAACTTTATATCCGCAGTAGCAGCTGGCTCAAAAGGAGGTAGTGTGAGTTTTTCCAAGACATAATTGAAGTTCCATGTAGGCATTGGCGATCTCCTTGGAGGCCTTAAATTTTTTGGCTCCTCTGAGGTACTGCCTTAATAAAGGATGAGAAAAGAGTGGTGGCTCTGTATTGTAATGAGCCGAAATGGCAGAGGCATGAATTTTAATTGATGAAAAGGATAGGCCTTTGTCCAGCATCTCAGTTAAGTATTGCAAAATCTGAGGAATATTTGGTACAGCTGTGTCAGTTCCTTGAGCTTGGTTCCAAGCACAAAATCTCTTCCCTTTTCCAGCATAGGCTTTTCTAGTACTAGGCCTTCTGGCTCCCAAAATGACATCCATCACAGCTTTACTGAGAGGTGTGCTTTGTATGGCTACATTATCCACCATGCTGCCAGGTTTAGAGTCCTGAGTTGGCTGTGCAGAATCTGATTGTTTTGTTGGGACAGTAGAGGAGGTATTTGACGTAAGGTCCAGGCTGGATGTTGAGACAAGTTCCTTAAGATCGGATACCAGTACTGGTGGGGCCAGATTGGGGCAATCAGAATAATTTTTGGTTTCTCCTGTCTCACCTTTAGGAGTACCTTGGGGAGGAGAGGCAGTGGAGGAAAGGCATATACTGATCGGTGAAAGATAAGGCGTCCACTTTCCATACTTGTCTGTGATTAGTCCTTGTGCAGAATCTTTTTAGTTGATAGTTGTGAGGGGAGGCAAATAGATCTATGTCCGGGCGTCCCCATTTCTTTGTTATCATGCTGAAGACTTGTGGATCCAGGTGCCACTCGTGGGAATCCATGAGGTTTCTGCTTAATTCGTCTGCCAGAGTATTGTCCTTTCCTGGCAGGAATTGTGCCTGCAGATGAACCTGGTAACTCAATGCTGTGTCCCATAAAGCCATGGCTAGTCTGCAAAGAGGGTAAGAATGTGTGCCCCCCGCTTGTTTATGTACCACATGACCGTGGTATTGTCTGTCTTTATCAGTAGTTATCCCTGATGAATTAGGTCCTTGAAGGCTGTCAGGGCATTTGGACAGCTAGCATCTCTTTTTGATTGATATGTAGATGCATGTGATTTGTGGACCAGGTGCCCTGAATGCCTTTTCCTGCCATGTGCCCCCCCCCCCCCGGCATAATCTGATGCATCCGTTGTTAGGTTCTGCCTGGCTGGGGGTAGTGAGAATGGCTGTCCCTTGTTTTGGTGACAAGCCTTTGCCCACCATCGAAACTCCTGTTGCAGGCAGGGAACGAGAGTAATCACTGTTTCCAGGCTGTGGCAATGTTGTGTCCAGACACTTTTTAGGTACCATTGAAGTTTCCTCGTATGCAGTCTTGCATATGGAATTAGTAGGATGCAGCATGCCATGAAACCCAAAGCCTGCAGAATTTTTCTTGCAGATAACTGGGCCTTTGTTGCCATTTCCTTGAAATAGGTAGTCAATTGCCTGGCATGAGATAAGCCATCTCGGCAGTTGTATTTAAGCTTGCACCCAGGAATATTATCTCTTGAGAGGGTACTAGTTTTGATTTCTTTTTGTTGACTGTGTACCCTAGGCATGTTAAAAATCTTTTCACAAACGCCAGATGCTGTAGCAGAATGTCCTTGTTCTCTGCTTGAATGAGGCAGTTGTCCAAGTAAGGATATATCTGTATTCCTCTTTGTCTGCAGAAAGCAATTACTGGTGCTAGGCACTTTGTGAAGACCCTGGAATTTATGAGAGTCAGGAACCCTGTAGTATCCGTTAGGCTTAACAGGTGCTGGAGGTAAGGAGTCAGGGGTCAGACTAGACTCTGAAAACACATCTACAATGTCTAACACAGGTGGAATAACTAGAGGCCTGTGTTGAGGTAGTAGAAGGAAGTCCTCGAGCCTCTTCTTAGATTCTGAAAAATCTTGGCTCTCCCAGTGGAAATGCTCCCTCATGGTATGCAAGGTTTCTCCAAAGGAATAGTCCTCAGGAGGAGAAGCTGAAGGAATAGACTCTTCAGCATCAAAATCCTCATAGGGGGGAAGAGAATATTCCTGATCAGAAGAGGAATCTGAGGAAATGGAAATCTGATCTGAAGATTCATAGTCCGTTTCTTGCCTAGGCCTCTTATCAGGAGGGGGATGGGAACCCCTGATCAAGGTATTAAAGTCTTTGGCCATTTTGAGCATCTGTTTTTTGGGAATGGAGGCCTGTCCATGTGGCTGGTGAACTTGTTTATTTGCCTTTAAAGGTGCTTTAGTCTTTGCCATTGAAGCTGTAGTCTGTTTAATGTATAATTGTTTAGGTCTGAAAACACCCTCAGAAGCCGATGCCTGCCCAGCGGCTCCGGACCCATCTGAGGGAATAGTCTCCGAGGCTCCAATACCTTGAGTCTCTAGCGGCCTGAGACTCCACGTGGGAGTCGGTAGCGGCCTGCGACTCTAAAGTAGCAGGCATCAGGGGCTGCGAAAGCGCCTCACTGAGAACTGGCGACTGGCTTAGGAGAAGCTTCGTCGTCAGTTTTGGACCTCGGTTGCCTGTCTTTTTCTTTGCGCTTTTTCTGAATTCCGGTAGTCGGATGGCTATCCGATGACATTGTATAATTAAATCTGCGCCCAAAATAGCTTAGTGCAAAATCGTACCGACGCTTAATAGTGCGTTGGTTAAATCTAGCAGAAAACCGACAACTTGAAACGTCGTGGTCAGGGCCTAGGCAAGGAATACAGTAAGAATGAAAGTCCTTATGAGGCATTTGCTTCCCACAAGAAATACAATTAATAACTTTTTCTGACATCGGTCTGGAGCAGAAAAAAAAGTTTCCCCAACGGGGTACTTGGCTTTTAATGAAGACTTCAGATCTGAAACTCGAACACGAAAACCTCAGGAGTCTGCCGACTGGCACTTGCGAACTGCTTCTGCTTCGGGCACTGCATGGCAAGAAAGACTGAAGAAAATGGTGTTGGCTGCATATTTTATACCCCTGACGACCGACACAGGACTCAAGACTTTGGAATTCAGGCTGGCTGAGGGTAACCTGCCAGCAGGATTACCCTAATGTAATGACTGCAACAGTGAAACACGAAGAACATCCATACAACATGCAACTGGGACTCAGTTACTTTAATAAATGGTGGATCTCCTGATGTAGTATGGAGAAACTGACTATAGGTGTGGGTTGCTCCACAGCTATAGTCAATTCCTCCCAGGTTAAATCTGACCACAAACTGATCACCATGGAAATTTCCATCTCGCCTACACCCCTGAAAAAGTTCTCTAAAGCCGACTTTGGGCTCCTAAAAAATAGAAGTGGCTAACTTCTCGGCACCCATGTCAATGGAAAACAGCTGCATGATTCGCGGAGGCTCTCAACAATAATCTGTCTAAGCAACAGAGACCTCCAAAGCAGAAGCACAAGCAACCTCCATCCCCCAACACAACCCAAATGACACATAGCCCACAGATTCAGTGTGCCACTCAAACACAGCCAATAAGGCAAAACAACATACCCCACACACTAGTCATAGGTGACTCTATAGTCAGGCACACTGATGTCCCACTCACCAGGCTAAACAAGAAGAAGGTTACTGTCAGCTGCCTGTCTGGTGCCAGGATCCGCCACATAACCCACGCACTCAGGTCACTCCACAACAAGTACAAATATGACGGTCATTGTCCATGTTGGTGTGAATGACCTGAGACGTACCTCCCTGGACTACATGAAAAGAGACATGGAAGTGCTCTGCGATCTTGTAGCCCAGGCAGGTATGACCCTAGCCCTGAGTAACATTCTGCCATCGCCCGGAATGATACCGCAGTACAAGGACAAAATGATTGATTTCAACAATTGGCTAAGCTTCTGGTGTCATTCAGAGGGGATCCAGTAGCTGTCTGCTTGGGAGGACATGGTCGACAGACCACGATGCTTTGCCACAGATGGCCTGCACCTGTCGCCCCTAGGATTCCAGATACTGGCTAAGGCTCTTGCTGCCCCTATAGCGCCTTTTTTAGGAAGGGTTCAAGTAACAAATTCACCACCATAACAGGAACAGGTAAGCTAAAACTGAGGGTAATGCTACTCAATGCTAGAAGTCTAAATTTCAAAATGCACTCACTTGAGGCACTCCTTAAAATGGAGAACATAGACATCTGTGCAGTGACTGAGACCTGGTTCAAGTCTCCAGAGAGCACCCCTGCACTACCAGGCTATAACTCATACCACACTTTTCGGCCATCTAACCTGGACCGAAACATCAAAGGTGGGGGTGTGTCCATATTCATTAAGGATATCCACACCTCCAGGCTAGTTGCTCAGCATAATGCATCCGAGGTTATCCAAGTGCAACTAACTCTTGGCAAAACTGCAATCCAAACTGTAGCTTGCTACAGATCCCCCACCATGCTCCAGGATTCCCACTCCTCTTTTCTTGATGTACTGGAAAATATTAGGGTTCAACCAAACACCCTAATAATGGGCGACTTCAACTACCCCACCATTAACTGGGAAAACTACTCATGTACTAACTCCTTAGCGCAACGCTTTCTGGAATTCATAAACTCCAATGCCCTAGATCAACTTATCCACACCCCCACCAGGGGCAACAATATCATAGACCTAGTCATTACCAACATGAGTGACTGGTGTTCCACACCTGAAGTCAACTCCTCGTTGACCCGATCCGACCACAAGCTAAATCACCCTTGATATCTACATCCCACCCCCACCTCCCATTAAGGGAACCACAGTAAGAAATTTCTCCAAAGCCAACTTCATGCTTCTTAAGACAGAAGTAGTGAACTTCATGACACCCATGCAGATGGACAATACAGTTACAACTGCTGAATCCTACACAAATGCGCTCTACAAGCACCTACACGAGTGCATGGATCGTGCTATCCCAAACAGAACCAAGACGCTATCCTCCAAAAAAAGGAAGCCAATCTGGTGGTCCCCTGCCATAAACAAACTGTACAACAGAAGGAAGAAACTGTTGCAAAAGAGAGTAAAATCCCATGAGTGGAGGAGCTCCCTGGTCAGCCTCCGTAAGAAGCTGAGATCACTTATAAGATCCTCCAAAGCTAGCTACGAAAATAAAATTGCCACTAATTCAAAGGACAACCACAAAGCATTCTATAGCTATGTCAAGAATCTCAATGGCAACACCCAGATCTGCTCTGAGTTACAGCACAAAGACATGAAAATTACAGAACCAACTGATATTGCCAACATCCTGGCAGATAGGTTCAGTGCTAACTTTACCCCCCCCCCCCCCTAAAGGGCCCATATCTATACAGGAAGAATGCAGAGTCCCTGTAATCACAACTACGCAGGTGAAAGCTGCACTCTCTAAAGCCAAAAACACAGCATCCATGGGACCGGACAACATCCCAGGCTGCGTTTTACACTAACTTCAGAATGAACTGGCTCCCCACTTAAGCACCATGTTCAATAATAGCCTCGCATCAGGCTTTGTGCCCACTGAATGGCGCACAGCAACAGTTATCCCACTCCACAAAGGGGGAGCCACCACTGATTCCGGGAACTATAGACCTATTAGCCTGTCGAGCCTGGTCTGTAAAGCCACGGAACGTATCATCATGGAACTCATAAACAAAGACACCTGTAACCTCCAAACTCTGGATCCCACCCAGTTCGGGTTTGTGAAAGGCAGATCATGCCTCCTGAACCGGATCGACTTCTTTGAGGCAGTCACCAAAGCCGTAAATGAGGGTAAAGTGGTTCACACAGCCTATCTTGACCTCGCCAAGGCTTTCAACACCATCCCCCATTCTGGAATTATAGCTAAACTCAATAAACTAGGCATAAATCCCTACGTCACAAGATGGGTTACCAACTGGCTCACTGACAGAACCCACACTGTAAAAGTTGCAGACTCCAAATCTGACCTCAAACCAGTGACAAGTGGAGTACCACAGGGTTCCATCCTGTGACCGCTCCTGTTGGTATCTACTTCTCTGAAATACATGCTAACACAGAAGGCCTCTGGCTAACGAAGTTTGCAGATGACTGCAAACTAGGAGCCATAGTCAAGTACCCAAATGATGTGAACATCCTACAGAAGAGCTTCTCTGAGACAGATGCCTTGTGTCAGAGCCATGGCCTCAAGCTCAATGCCAAAAAGTGCCGTGTGGGACCCAGGTGGACAGTAGTCTCTCCTTTGATAGTCACATCGCCACAGTAGTCAGGAAGTCCTTCTACGTGGCACACCTCATCATAAAAGGGTTCTCGTCCAGGAAAAAAATAGGTCATCGTTACCCTCTACTCATCACTCATTAGACCCATTATAGAGTACAATGCCTTTTTTGGAATGTACCTCACAAGACATCTGCAGCAGCTGGAAAGGCCACAGAAGTACCTCACAAAGAGGATTACTGGACTCAAACAAATGCCCTACACTGACCACCTCAAAAAGCTCCAGCTTTGCTCCGTAGCATTATCGCCTACTCAGAGGTGATCTCTGCCTAACATATAAAGTTATGTCAAACCCAGAGCTGTTGGACATGCTACACCTAAAGAAATCCCAATCTCTCCGAGCTACACGCTCTAGGGACCTAAACCTTGTCACCACAATAAACAGGACATGCTGGTGGGATAGATTCCTATCCCAGAGACTTCCCATACTCTGGAACAGGCTACTCATCTATGTCAAGCAAAGTTCTTCATTAGCACTCTTCAAGAAAAATCTTGATGAGTGGATGGGAAATAGGAAATACACCCCGGGGATCACTTCTGTGTCTCTGCTAGTCAATGGCACAGGAAAATAACTTTCTTGGGTGGCGTAAGATAGGGAACCTTGTTGGCTGGGCTTCCATAGACCCTTGGGCCGATAGCCTAGTACCTACCTACCTATGAACCTATGAATCATACACCAATCATACACCAATGCAGTGTACGAGCATGTACACAAATTCATGGACTTTGCCATACCAAATAGAACGAAGATGCTCTCCTCCAAAAAAGGGAAGCCAATCTGGTGGTCCCCAGCCATCAATAAACTCTACAACAGAAGGAAAAAACTGTTGCATAAAAAATGAAGTCACACATCTGGAAAATCTCCCTTGTCAGTCTCAACAAAAAGTCGAGGTCCCTTAAATCCTCTAAAGCCAGCTCTGAAGGCAGAATTGCGGCTGACACCAAAAACAACCACAAAGCCTTCTATAGCTATATCAAAATCCTCAAAGGCAATATCCAGATTTGCTCTGAGTTATTGCACAATGGCATCTCCTGTACTGAGACAACAGATATGGCCAACATACTGGCCGACAGATTCAGTGCCAACTTTACCTCTCCCTCCCTGGCCAAGGGCCCTATCACAATACCAGAAGAAAGCCTGATACCCACCATTTCTGAGGCACAGGTAAATGCTGCATTGTCCAAAGCCAAGAATACAGCATCCATGGGACCAGATAATATCACTGGCTGCCTCCTTCATGAGCTACAAAACGAACTGGCACCACATCTGTGTGCCTTGTTCAATCACAGCCTTACCTCAGACGATGTCCCTAACGAATGGCGCACTACTACAGTCATCCCGCTCCATAAAAGGGGAGCAACTATGGACCCTGGGAACTATCGCCCCATTAGCCTGAGGAGTCTGGTATGCAAAGCTATGGAGCGCATCATCATGGACCTACTTAAAGATATAGGCAATCTCCAAACTCTTGACCCCACACAGTCTGGCTTTGTCAAAGGGAGATCCTGCCTGCTGAACCTGGTTGACTTCAACGAGGCAGTCACCAAGGCTGTGGATGAGGGTAAGGCAGTGCATACAGCCTACCTCGACCTGGCCAAGGCCTTTGTACCATTCCCCACTCAGGTATCATTGATAAGCTCACCAAACTAGGCATCGATCCTTACATCACTAGGTGGGTTGCAAACTGGCTCACAAGCAGGACCCACAGAGTGAAAGTTGTGGAATCGGTCAGACTATCGATCAGTCATGAGTGGAGTCTGACAGGGCTTGGTCCTGGGTCCTCTAATGTTTGGCATCTACTTCTCAGAAGTCCAGGCCAACACAGAAGGACTCTGGCTGACCAAGTTTGCTAATGACTGCAAGCTTGGAGTCATTATCAACTCCCCAAGTGATGCAGACATCCTACAAAAGGGCCCCTCTTGAGACCAGTGACTGGTGCCGGAACCATGGCCTGAAGCTTTATGCCACAAAATGTGTTATCATACCCTTTGGAAAAAACTCAGTTCCCATGAATTACCATATTGACGGCAGTCCACTAAACACTGAAAGGGCCATAAGAGATCTGGGCACCCAGGTCGGCAGCCACCTCACCTTCGACCACTACATTGCCACTGTGGTCAGAAAGTCCTTCTACGTGGCACATCTTATAACCAAAGGTTTCGCATCCAGGAAGAAAGAGGTCATCATCCCTCTCTACTCATCCCTCATTAGACCAATCATCAAATATAAAGCCCCGTTTGGCATGTATCTGACCAAACACCTACAACAGCTGGAGAAGCCACAAAAGTACCTCACAAAAAGGATCCTAGGCCTAAAACTGTCCTACATGGACAGACAAAAGAAAGTTCAGCTGTTCTCAGTCTCTTATCGTCTACTTAGAGGTGATCTCTGCTTGACATACAAAGCCATGTCAAACCCAGCCCTACATGAAAAGCTACACCTAAAGAAATCCCAATCCCCCCATGCCACATGCTCCAGAGATCACAACCTCATTACCACAATTAACAAAACATGCTGGAGGGACAAGTTCATCTCCCGAAGACTGCCCATACTCTGGAATAAGCGTCCCATTCATGTCAAGCAGAGCACTTCGCTGGCCCTCTTCAAGAGAAATCTTGATGAGTGGATGTGCAAGTTCACACCAGGGATCATTCCAGTTTCCCTACTGGATAGGGGCACTGTGAACTAACATCGGGTAGCATGGTGCCTGGCCAATTTTTTTTAGGCTAGGCTTGTAAAGGCTCCAGGGCCATTAAGCCTAGTACACACATATGAACCACATGAAACATTTAAATGTAGTATCAAAGATTTCTATGACATTTACAGAAAAGTCAGAAAATATTTTTTCTTGTAATGTATCAACACATTTACCAGTTATTTTTGTAAGTAGTCACACATGCATTGACTTGCCTGTAGGTGCATTGACAAATGGAAGTGCCTGTATGTGTACATAACACAAGTATACAGAGACATATGTGTGCATGCATGTGAGTATTATTTAATTGTCATCATCCTAATCAGCCTTCTTTCTCCTACTTTTTACACGTTACAAATCTTTTTCACCATACTAGTTATTAGACTGAACTGCAATGATTGTTCCATTACAAAATTTGTAGATTATGTTTTCATACTATCTTATAACAACAAACATGATGCAGTTATAATTACCCCCTGTCCTTTTGTTTTATGATGCCATAAAACAGTCACTTACTGATTCCTGGTCATTTTGAGAACAGTAACATCTTACAGTGATGTGACTTGTGCAATATGGCTGCACGCATTTCCTTAAGTTAACACAGTAGAGTCAACCATTATTGATGTCTACATTCTAGTAAATGCTGTTTAATATTTTAATTATTTACTTTCACAAAGTGACAAAGACTGCATGTGCAATACATAGCCAATGTCTTTATGACAGTATTTTTTTTCTTTGTATTGTTAAGTGCATTTATTACTTGTTATTATCTTTACCAATGTAGCTAAAGTCATGGCTGAAAAGGGTCCTGGGACCAGTTCACCTTCCTGGTTATCAAAGTATAAATAAATACAAAATAGAAGAAAAAAAGGGGGGGTGAACGCGACAGTAATAATTAAGGGATTAGTAAAGCACTACTTTAATTCTATGTCACTCATGAGAGAAATACTTCCCACTGAAGGCACTGGAAAGTAGCAGACAGACTTTTAGAGTACCTGTCACATGCACATATACAGCAAGGATCATCTACTGCAGTGAGAGTTTTCACACCACAGCATGAGAGTGTGGGGAAGGTCTGTCAATTCTTTTAGAACTACACAAGAATCCCTTTACAAAAGCCTATTTACCTACTTTCTTTTACTGGAAGTAACCAACTGCTATTTATAGCCTAGAACAAGTACTGACAGACACATAAATGAGGCTTAGTTAGGGAAACACACAAGTAGCTCTGTTATAGAATGTGTGTTAGATGACCATGCTTCACAGTCCTGCTATTCTATCTTAATGGCACGAGAAAACACCACCACTTACATGACTTATAAAAAGAGAACTTGAATGTATTCTGGGAAGGAATGAAAGCAAAAAAAAACAAGTTCAAGTTACCAAGGCAGGCCCTACTGTACACCATTTTGGGGAAACGCATCAAAATTGTAAAAGAAACACTTGAAGTGATTTTTGAAGCATTAAAATAGCTCAGAAAACAAAGACACAATAATAAAAAAATCTGAGTTCTAAGATGGCGTTTTTAAGGGAGATGGGGGTGGGGGACTGGCTCTCAGAAAGGTTAAGTAATAGGGAGTCTGGGCCTGTAGAGTACTAATGACTACCATGTGTACTGCGATGGTAGAATGATTCAATCCCAGTGTCATCAAATTCTGCCAGGTACAGGAGCAGTTGTAGTACTAGTATGGTGTATAGATCCTGCCAATACTAAATGGACTACTGCATATAGGGACAAATAGGAATGTGTACCATCTTGCTTGAGAATAACTGGCCTCTGGTGCATGTCCACGATACAAATCGCTCATAAGGCATAAAAGCACAGGTGAATCCTTCCAGAGAATAGAGATAAGACATTCTTCCATTTTAAATTTCCAGGTTACTCTAGTAAGTCCCATCTGAAACCACCTATGTTAGCTAGTTAAAGCTCTAACAGGTTAGTTTCACTTGGGCATGCTTGTCAAAAGCAATGGGTGGGTAGACCCCAAAAATATCTCTGTGTAGCAGCATTTTGCTGAGGCCTCCTACTGCTATGAAGCAAGGAAAACAAGGACATTTGTTACTTGTTCGGGAAGAACTGGTGCTCACACATCTGGAATATGCATCTTGCCACAGACTAGGTAGCTATGTGTATGGAAATGGCATGCAGTGGTTCAATGTGCATTTAAGAAAGTCAAGTAGACCCAGAAACTGAACCAGTCAAAAACCTGCAAGACTTAATGTTCCCCATAGAGCTTCGCTGTATAACTGGTGCAAAATGCGTATCCTTTCTTGCTTGCTGATATACCCAGACTAATGGTATTTTTTCATACTAAATGATTACAGCACATAGTTGTATAGTATCCTGGAAGGCCTGCAGCATCAGGACTGCGCTTTCTGAATAAACCGAATCTTACCCCCTACCCTAAGTTGTACTGTTTGCCACAATGGCCATGGTACATTGAGAGATAACTGCCTGCCCACCAGAAGACTGGCTAGTGATATTTACTGCAACACATGGGATCTGCAGGCCCTGACAGTCAGACTGGCTGTTCAAGGGAGGTAGGTGGGTTTAGACTAGCATTATCTGTGTTGTAGGAAACAAATGGGATACTGGACGTTTGATATCATCAATATAACTGCCATCATGAGTCCTAAGGCCTCTAGATAAAGTGGGCTGATAGAAGGCATTATGAAAGGAGAGAGGGAGAGGTTAGCAGACTGGGGAAGTATTACTGGCCAAACTACTTCATGCTGTGGACCAGAATTATGACAGTGATGTTCTTAGAGCTTTAACATCTTTGTTGGCATCTTGAAAACTTTACTGTTAAAAGAAAAGGC
Organism: Protopterus annectens; assembly: GCF_019279795.1. Taxonomy (NCBI): domain Eukaryota; kingdom Metazoa; phylum Chordata; order Ceratodontiformes; family Protopteridae; genus Protopterus; species Protopterus annectens. The sequence continues at coordinate 1,105,323,927 of NC_056746.1, forward strand.
TGACCTACAATTCCTGTGCTACTTTGTGATGCCATATAGAGCCTTGAACTGCATGAGGAGGTGCATGACCTGCACAATGGGCCCAGGACTACATCATAATCACCCAATCACCAACCTGAGTCATTAGGTATCCATATGCTGCTTGGTGCTCCACGATACGACACATTACAAAGTAAAGAGGAACTGTAGCCCACAATTTCCAAGCTCACTATATATATATATATATATATATATATATATATATATATATATATATATATATATATATATATATATATATATATATACTCACACACACACACATATATATATATATATATATATATATATATATATATATATATATATATACATACACACATATATATATATATACATACACACATATATATATATATATATATATATATATATATATACATATATATATATGATTATAAGTATTAAAACAGCTAAAGCAAACAAATGCCCATAGTAGTATCCAAAGCAAACTAAGAGTATAGCCAACATCCTGCTCTCTGAAAAGTTGCTGTTCTTCTAAACACTTTCAAATTCATAGATACAATGATATAACTCAATGGTCAATGGCTACAAAACTAACAAACACATTCTGCTTCTGGAAAATAACAATACCTCCCCACCAAGAGGTCATTCCCATTCCTACTTCAGCTGATAATCATAGGAGTTACAGCAGCTTAGCCACAAGTCCATTTCTGCTTTTTCAAGGAGGACCAGGGCAGTCATACTGGGAGTGAATTTAAATCAATACTATTCCAGTTGTCCGGCTCATTTTAAATGCAGATGTGTCATACTGTTCAACTTGGAGAACAAGCAGGATAAAACAGAAATGCAACAGGAAGTAACTTCATAAGTTACTATGACAGAAGAAAAAAGGCTGAAATAAATATGGCAGGCTTTGAATTACATACAGTCATTTGTTGCCCTCCGTTTTTTTTTTTTTTTAGAACATAGCTTCCGTTTATCCATAAAACACAAAAAGTGGAAATGGAAATAAAATTCAACCACACAAATCAATTAAGAAGCCTTACGTTTATCAGCGCAGTAACATGTTTTTGAATTTTCAGTCTTTTGGTTTGTCAGTCTTCTGAAGCAGACCTGACTAAACACATCCGCAGCAAAAAGCATTTTTTGTTGGGGTTTAACTGAATAGGAGGGTGATTTATATATATTTTTTATTCTCTGGTTTCCATAAAAGTTTACATCACTGTGGGACACTTTTTAGTAATCATCCTGCACTCTGCTTTACAAGTCAATGTTACTACTGCAACTGGCTATATAATAAGCTGCATCTAGTACAAAACTGAACTTCAAACCAAAAAGAAACCAGGAGCCAATCACTTAAGACATTAAGGGCTTTTTACACCTTCGTTTTTGTACAGTCAGAGGTTTTTTTTTTTAATACAATGAATACGAAGTTAAAAATACCAAATTATATATACTTATGACAACCTGTCATGTAACTCAACAAAAAAATTCTGCTGACAAAAACAGTATAGTCATCGTAAACTGATCAGTACTGTCAGTTGCCAGTCCAGCGCACAGCCTTCCTCAGAAGGCACACATATGCACACACTCACACCTACGGCCAATTTAGAATGTGCAATCTACTTGCAGAATGTCTTGGGAATGTGGGAGGAAACCGGAGCACCCAGAGGAAACCCACATGAACACAGGGAGGACATGCAGTCTCTGCACAGAGGGCACCCCAACAGAGAATCGAACCAGAGAACCTGTTGCTGTGAGGTGACACAGCTAACCATGGCATCACTGTGCCGCCAGTGTAAACCACGCCCTGACATTTGCAATCTTGGTGTGCCCATCTACCATATGTGGAAAACTGACAATTTATTTTACTGATTCTAAAAAAAAGATTTCAAATTCTTTCCTTATTTGTGGATAAATGTGAGATTAAACCCTACAACTAAGCATATTAAATTATGCCTATTCAGGACTTTACCATGTTGACATTGGTAGTTTTAAAAATATTATTAAAAAACATTTGGAAACACAAAAAGGATTGCAATCCATATATGATGTTTGGGTGTGTTACACTTCTGCTTACAATGGGTTTCCACTGCATGGGCTGCTGAGAAATTACTTGCCTATCTTAATTTTTTGTTCAAAGTGCTATCCTTCCTTAAAGAGCTACTTCAGCTGTACAAATTCCTCTTTTTGTTCACATTGCTAGCCTTCCTTAAAGAACAGCTTTAGCTATAGAAATTCCTTTAAAAAATAATTATCTGAAACTAGCCTGGACTGCTTGCCCTGGATGAGATTCCTTAGGAATCCTGGCTGATAACTAGAAGAATGAGCACACTGTTGCACAGACATTCAGAATTACCAAAGTACATTTCTGTAGCCAAGAACTGTATACCCTGGTGAAACAGTAGCTATAAAGCAGAGAAAATCTATAGCACAGTACAATCATCATCATCAGTCCACTTTCTCCCCCCATTTTTCTACATGGGGTCAGGGTATCATGTTAACTGTCGCCAACTCTCTTGATCCAGTGCCACACTCCTGCCTTCTTCAACACTCATGCCTGACTGTCACAGATCTTCTTTCACACAATCCACCCACCTCTTTGCTGGACGTTCTCGCTTCCTCTTACCTTCTTCCGGTCTGCCCCAAATCTTCCTCACCAGATTGTCTTCTGCTTTTCTACACTTGTCCAAACCACCACAATCTGTTCTCTTTGATCTTTCCTGCAATTGGAGCTACTTTGGCTTCTGCTCTTATGTCCTCATTTCTTCGTCTGTCCCACAGTGTGCATCCTACCACCTTTCTCAGGCACTTCATTTCCATCACCTCTAGCTTCAACTGTTCTGCCTTTACTGCCCAGGTTTCTGTAAAATACAGTAGTGCTGGTCACACCACAGTCTTGTACACCTCACTTTTCAGCTTCTTTGGCATTCTTCTGTCATAGACTACACCTGATACTCTATGCCAGTTGACTGCAGCCCCTCTGATTCTAGCTTTGACCTCATCATTCAGACTACCCTTCTCCTCAACTACCCCTCCAAGAAACTTGAAGCTGTGTACCTGCTCCATCATCTTCCCTTCTAATCTCTATTCTCAGCTTCTTCTGATTTCCCAAATTTCCTGCCATTACCGCCGTCTTATCTGTGCTTAGTTTCATCCCATGTGCCTTCAGATTTGCATTCCATTCTATCCTTTGCTGAAGTTCTAGCTCAGAGTCTGCCTGTACTGCCACATCATCTGCATACAGCAACTTTGTTGATACGTCCCCTCCAACCTGTTTACTAATGTAGTCCATCACCAGTATGAACAGCAGTGGGCTCAGAGCTGAACCCTGATGTATACCCACTCCCACTGGGATCCCCTCTGTGAGGCCGAACACTGTTCGTACTTGAGTCATTGGGTCCTTGTACAAAGCCTGCACTAATTCTACCAATGTTTCCGGGACTTCAAACCAATGAAGCACTGCCCAGAATCAGCTTTCTTGGGACCATGTCATATGCTTTCTCTAAGCCTAGGAATGCCCAGTTGGACTCTCTCCTCATCTCTAGCTTCTTCTCAAGTATCGGTCTCAATGCAAACATCAGGTCAATTGTGCTGCATCTGATCTGAATCCAAACTGCTCATCTCCCATCTTACATTCTACTAATCTGCATATCTGTTTATCAATCACCCTCTCCAGAACTTTCATGCAGTATGACAGGAGTTTGATGCCTCTGTACTGCTCACAGTTGTGGATGTCCCATTTGTTCTTGTACACTGGGACAAGTATGCTTATTCTCCAGTCATCTTGGATACGCCTTTCTCTCCACACTATTAGTACCCTCAGGAGACATTTCTCCCATCTCACCCAACATCTTTATCATATCTGCTGTGACCTCATCTGAGCCTGCTGCTTTCCCTGACTTCATCTTCCTTAGTGCTGTTCTTACTTCTTCTAGGGTGGGCTCCTTCCTCCTCTTCACTCATCATAGGCTGCTTATGGGGCAGTACAGCTTCTGTGGGATTTTCTTCATTTAGAAGCTACCGGAAATGCTCCTTCCATCTGCCTTTGATGTCCTCTGGACTGGTGAGCAGGTTGTTGCTGGCATCCCTTATGAAGGGTGTCCGACTGCCTTCTTTATTTTTCTGTCTTTGCCTTGCAAACTGATAGTTTCTTTGTGCCCCTTACAGAGTCACTTTCCAGACGTTGGTACAGTGCCTCCGATGCCCTATTCTTTGCTATTGCAACTTCTTTCTTAGCTTGTTAGCCAACCAGTAGTCCTTCCTAGCCTGGTCAGTCTTTTCTGTCTCCCACTTCTTCCTGCACTTCTTTTTTTTGATGACTTCCTGCACTTCTGCATTCCACCACCAGCTTTCCTGGACTTCTGCATTCCACTACCATCTTTCCTTATGTACCTTATTTCCATACCTGGCTTGGCTACATATTTTTTCTGTAGTCTTTTAACGCATGCTGTTTTTGGGTGCTACCATTCTTCTTCAACTCCACCCATTTCCTCCTCTTCTTGGGGCGCTAAAGCTCTGTAGCCTACAGCACAGTACAATAACTGTACAAAATGTAGAACATAAAATGGGTATACACCGATTTCTCTGTTTAAAATTAACCAATACCTGTAACTAAATACATATCTGTTTTCTCGTGTCTGCAAAAAGTTTGCTCTACCACAGGAAGTGATCAACGCTACAACCAAGTCTGAGTTTTCTGTGAGCCTATTTTGGATAAGTTGTTGAATCTCATTCCTTTTGCCAATATATTTGCCTTTATGCCCACTCATTACTCTATAGCAAAGATTCACCCCCTTTTTTCATTTAGCACTTCACAAATATAAGTTTAGGTGCAATAACACCAGGATTTACAATCTTTCTTATTGCTGCCTCCATAAGATTTGTAGGAAATTTGTGCAGAATAGAAAAAGACTTCACCTGCTGCACAAAAATAATGAAGATGCAGAATGAACTGCAGTGTTTACATTCAACAGATTTAATCTTCTCAAATATTTCAATCAGGCAATAATATATGCAAGGGAAAAAGGCACACTACTGTTATCAGGAGAAAAGTCTGAAAACAACTCCTATGACTGTCAGAAATCAAAATGAATCCTGATGGAAAGGCGTGGAACTGTAAGCAACTAACTTCTCAAAAATTAAGATTAGAGTTGCACTTACAGTGACTTGTGTTGTAACACTACCTCAAACTTTTCTGCTCTGTTCCATCTGTTTGCATTTTTTTAGTTTGTTCTGGGACCTTAGTCTTGTAATTTACTTAGCAGTTGTGGGAAAATTGTGTTTCTGCATTATTCTGCACTTCTATTTCTACATATAGAATTACTTGTAAAAGCTATACGTTTATAGGTTCATAGGTTAGTACTAAGCTAACTGCCCTTGCGAGCCATTTTAAGCCTAGCCAATTATCTCTTGTGAGACTCAAACCCTGCACCTTGTGTTTGTAAGGCAAACACCTTAACCATTAGGCCACCCTCCCAACTTTACATTTTAAACCCTATCGGGCCATAGTCTTGTAGTTTAATTCACAGTTTGTGGCAGAGCTGTGTATTGCTGCCAGATTTTGAGCCTTAGTCATTTATTACTGTATTTTCCCATAAACGGTGTTACTAGTAAACTTCTGCATAGTCTGGGGCAGTAAAAAGCAGTTGATCAATAGTAAGAGAATTGTCTCCGTTTGTGCTTCAGAGCTTTAAAATTCCTATCATTTACCTGCTTGCATTCCGTGTCTGCCCCATCACCCACTAACACATAGGTTCATAGGCGTGTACTAGGCTAATGGCCTTGGAGCCTTTACAAGCCTAGCCCATAGGATTACCCTGGCAACATGCCACCCGACCTTAGTTCCCAGTGCCTCTTTCAAATGCCACTGGAGTGATCCCTGGGGTGAATTTTCTATTTCCCATCCATTCTTCAAGATTTCTCTTGAAGAGGGCCAGTGAGGTGCTATGCTTGACGTGTATGGGGAGCCTATTCCACAGCATCGGCAGTCTCTGGGTTATGAACCTGTCCCTCCAGCACATTCTGTTGATCGTGGTAATGAGGTTGAGGTCTCCGGAGCATGTGGTGTGGAGGGATTGGGACTTCTTTAGATGTAGAATTTCTAACAGAGCTGGGTCAGACATGGCTTTGTAAGTCAGGCAGAAATCGCATCTAAGCTAAATTTTCCAAAAGAGCTCTAATATTGCCTATGATTGCTAGCTTCTGAAGCTACGGTGTTTGTTCCTTGAAAATTTCCCAACCAAAGAACTCTAATATTGCTTTTATTTATTTGGATGACTCTCTAGCTAGCCTATTTGTTCTATCCAGCCAATCCTCTCTTTTGCGGCTATTGTTTTATAAAGCATGCGTCTCTGGACTCCACCCTTTTATAAACTGATTTCCAGAGTCCCTCATTCTCCTCTTTCACTGCTATTGTCTGCTGCACAAGCTATTTATGTTCTCTTCCACCCAACTGTTTTCCATAGAGCCACAATACTGACTGCCCACCCAGCAAACCAGTATTGATTGCTCATTCTCCAGGAGCTCAACAAAACCTGGAGTCCTAACCTGCATTCTAGAAGTGTTTTACTTGTATCAAGTGCCATCTAGATAAAAAAGTGAAATAGCGCTGACTGCTAAATCGCACTTAAGTTACTCTTGAGTGATCGCTGCTTTTTCCTGCTTTGTGGGAGCACTTCACAGATTTTTTTTGTACATAAAAAAAAAAAAAAAAAAAAAAACTCTTGCTTTCACGGTTACTGCTAAAGACCGTCTTCAAATTTACTTCAGCAAAAAATTTCCAGATAGCTGTTTGAGTGGTTTATGGTAGCTCTGCACTTTCTCATCTACCATGTTTTTACATTAGGAGGACTGGGTTTATTCATCTTATGGCAGAAGGTGTTTATCCGAGTTGGGAAAAACACAAAGACTCATAGTGCAGTAATTTAATTGGCCAGACGGCCCATTAGTTCGTTTTTTTGCCCTGTATAGTAGCAAACAAATTTTCCCTGTGGAACGGTCCATAAAACGCCACTCTGTAAAAACAGCAATATAGCACAAATACCTTGTGCACTGACAAATTTAGAGCAACCAGCGTTGACTGGCAATACCTACAGCTTTAGTAAAATTAAGTATTGTGTAATCACTAAAGTTTGTGGAATTAGTAAGGTTTAGCATAACCTGCCCCAATAAAGCACCCTTCTTAGTCTGCACCAAAACAGCATCCTTAATAGCCTTCTAACACAATACACCACACATCTGTATCTCATAAATCAAAGGACTGGACAGTATGGATATGCAATATCCTAACTTCTCTGTGGCCAGCTTGGTGGACATGGGCATCTTGAAACAATGCAGCAATTGTCTCATGTTTATTAACAAACCCTTAATCCTTGAAGCATACAAAATATCTGAAAGTGGGTATCTGTATAATGACACTGGAGGCTAAACTTTCGCATACAAGTGCTCATCAGGCTGTCAAAGCCACACACAACCTAATGTATGCTGAGGCACTTAACACCTAACCACACATTCTGTCACTCTCAGTAGAGCACCACTAAACCCTAAAGCAAGCAAACGCACTTTCCAGGACTTTCATCATCGGAACCCCCATTGTAAGATATTCTAATGCCCCTTTTACCAGGCTGAACAAGACCACGACACGTTTTAGTGCCTATCTGCAGCCAAGAACTGCTAAATCACCCACGCACTCAAGTCATTATGCCACAGGTACCAGTATGATTCCAACATTGTCTACATAGGTGTAATTGACCACATATGTACTTTCCTGGACTATGTAGGTGTAATTGACTAAATATGTACTTTCCTGGACTATATGGGAAGAAAGACATCATGAAGCTTTCTGACTGTGCGTGTCTCAGGCTGGTATAAGCCTGGCACTGAGCAGCATATAACCATCACACAGGATGATGCCACATTAAGAGCAAAATATGATTGATTTCAACTGCCTGTCTTTCTGGTGTCAATCTTAAGGGGGTCCAACATTTTTGAGTTTGGGAGGACACAGTTAAACTACAATGCTTTGCCAAGGATGGTCTGCACCTCTTCCTCCAAGACTTTGAATACTGGCTAAAACTTTACCCGCCCCATAGTGCCTTTTTAGGCCATGCTAAATTCACAAACCTACTGACATAGCAAAATGAACTCAACTGAACCTCAAGGTGTTAGTGCTCAAAACCAGGAGCCTAAATAAAAAAAAAAAAATTCCTCTCCACGTCAGAGCACCACAGACAAAAATCCTGTACCATATCCTAGTATAGGTTACACCCCTTGACCCAAGAAGCTCAAAATGCATACTTGGACCTACTGTAGATGCTTCCCATCCAACCAACCCTACTCATGGGAGACTTTAAAATTATTCCTCCACAGACAAGAAATCCTAAATGGACTCATATCTACAAATACCCTTGACCATATAGTGAATACGCCCACTTGAAGTTTCAACATACTGGACCTTGTCCTTACAAGTACGGGAGAACATTGCACCCCCCCCCCCCATGTTTCACCCTCCCTGGTAAGGTGCAAACATAAAGCTGTCTCCTTCAAAAACAAAATCAACTCCATAATCCCATCAAAACTAACAGTTAGGAATAATTTCAAGGCAAACTGCCTTTTATTAAGCAATGTTTTGTCAAATACAGAGAATACAACAGCCTATGCTGAATTGCTCTCAGAAACATTGTACAGCCATGTCAATGGCCGCATACAAGCTGCTGTACCTACCAAAAGTAAGCCCAAGACTAGCCCCCGAAACAAAAGGACATGCAACAAAAGTAAAAAAAAAAATTATGGCAAATTCCCATTAAGGCAAAAACAAAGTAAATAGGCAACTAAGGGAGCTAATTAGGTCAATCACAGCCACCTCCGGGGTTATGACAGCCTCCCAGTTGAAAGATACCCATAAGGCCTTCTAGATCTACATCAGAAACCTCAACAGCAGTACAAGGCAATGTGCTGAACTGGTGGCCAATAGTGTCACATTCTCCGAGCCTAGCAATACAAAAACCTGATACAGACTACAAATGCAGTTCCGCCATAATTACATACCACCCCAAGAAACTCTCCAAACACACTGAATAATGTTGCAGTACACAGAGCATTGACTGTGGTCTGAAATCAGACAGCTGTTACTAATATAGCAATAACCCATGCCTGGGTGTGGGTAAGGCGGGATTTACCCACGGTTGGTGTGGTTTGGTCCTGAGGACGAAGCCCGAGGGACCAAACAAAGACAACCGTGGGTAAATCCCGCATTACCCACACCCAGAGGTGGGTTATTGCTATTATACTATGACATTATTTAAGAAAAGAAATAATTACTTTTCTTAAATAATGGCATTGTATAATGCCTCTTTGCTGCTCTTCCGCAGCTGTCTGGCATCCGCGGCAGTTCTGATGTACTGCGCATGCCTATGCAGTATATCAGAGCTGTGGCCAAAAGCAACGAAGAAAGCAAGATCTCCGTTGCTTTTTACTGTGTCGCTATGTTAAAGGAGTTTAACATAGCGAGACAGCTTTAAAAAAAGCAACGGAGATGTGCGTTGCTTTTTAA